>NC_063064.1:6867549-7019905 GCF_018812025.1 Megalobrama amblycephala | reverse complement strand
GCTGGATCCAGGCCGTATCCAGATCAGATGGAGAACCTGTGTCTGGACCTGACTACAACGTAGCCCAGGAGACAATGGGCCTACAGATCCAGTTCTGGCTGCATCTATAATTCAGATTTTTAAATCTCCGTATCCGCTTACATATATTTATATATAATCTATTTTTAATCTCTATAATAAAAATGTATAATTCAGATTTTGATCTCCATATCCATTTACATATATTATATATATCTTCCAAGGGGTTTTTTCCCTCCTAGGACTTTTTTCCCAGTGTTAGCACGCTGGGTTTTTCTCCTAGGGGGTTTTTTCCACCCCTGGGAGTCAGCCGACATTGGCTTAATGTAGCACCATCTTGTATATGTTACATATTACCACGCTTGCTTGTACAGATTATTTTTAACCACTTCTCTTTTTTCTGTTCTCCTAATATGCTTATTTATATAGCGCTTTTTACAATTGATAATTGTTTCAAAGCGCTATATAAATAAATTTGACTTGACTTGACTTGACAAGCAGGCAGCACGATTCTCCATCCCTGCCCAGAAATGTGGAAACTGTGGGCCTGGCCTCTGAGGGGGCAAGGCTCATAGAATCCGGTCTCCCAACCGAGGTTGTGGAGACCATCCTTCAATCCAGAGCTCCCTCCACAAGGAAGTTGTATATGTATAAGTGGAAACTGTTCACTGCATGGTGTAGCCAACGTAGTATGGAGCCTGTCCAGTCTCCTATTAGCTTCGTGCTACAGTTCCTTCAGGAAAAGTTTTCAGAAGGTCTAACCCCTTCAACGGTGAAGGTTTATATCGCAGCCATTTCGGCTTATCATAATCCTGTGGGGGGTTCCTCGGTGGGTCGAGACCCCCTGGTTATACGCTTCCTTCGTGGTGCACTGAGGTTGAGACCTGCGGTGCGCACAAAAACTCTGGCCTGGGACCTAGCTATTGTGTTGCAAGGGTTAGCTGAGGCTCCTTTTGAACCAATAGAAGAAGTGTCAGATAAATTTCTAACACTAAAAACAGTGTTTCTGTTGGCAATTTCCTCCTTAAAAAGGATTGGTGATCTACAAGCGCTGTCCGTCGCTCCATCATGTCTAGAATTTGCGCCTGGTATGATCAAGGCTTTTCTACATACTAGACCGGGCTATGTGCCAAAGGTCCCCACTAGGGTCCCAGGTCCCATTACACTTTCTGTCCTCCTCCATTTATAAATCCGTTCAGGAAAGACGAAATCTGCTTTGCCCTGTGAGGGCATTGGATGCCTATGTTCACAGAGCTGCCCTGTGGAGGAAAACAGATCAATTATTTGTGTGTTACAGAGAAGGGGGGGCCCAGCATCCAAGCAGAGGATGAGCAAGTAGGTGGTCGAGGCCATCTCACTCGCTTACAAAGCTATGGGACAGCCATGTCCCTTAGCTTATTCGTGCTCATTCCACAAGAGGTATGGCCACTTCTAAAGCTCTAATGTCAGGAGTGTCATTAGATGATATATGTTGTGCAGCTGGATGGTCATCCCAGCACACTTCATTAGATTTTACAATCTTGATGTAAACTCTACTCCAGGTTCTCTGGTATTGCAAGATAGCAGCCAGGTACTTGAAGATACGGCGTAGTTGGGACAGCGTTCCCATCACGTCATTGACGTAGCGTCGATAGTTCCCACGAAAGGGAACGTCTCGGATTACGGGTGTAACCCCTGTTCCCTGAGTAAGGGAACGAGACGCTACGTCGCGTTGCCGTACCTCCTACATACCTGGAGTGCTTTGCTTCAGACATATTCCAGAAGCTAGCGTTCTTTGTTCTGGGTATGCTTTATAGTTTCCTGGTCCGTGGCATCACCCGCCTCTGACGTCACGTTTCCTCATTGGTTGGATACAGAGGTGCTTCATGAACACAAAATGCAGAGGGTTCCCATCACGTCATTGACGTAGCGTCTCGTTCCCTTACTCAGGGAACAGGGGTAACAACCCGAGATGTTTTGGTGAAGTGTAAGTTACTAGAATAAACTTCATCATGTGTACCTTACTTCTTCTCAGCACTGCTTCCTACTGATTTAGAGAACTATTTCTCTGAGTTGCCCCCTGTCATTTCAAAGAATAGAACAACGGCGAGTGTGTCAAGTATTAAAGGGTTAGTTCACCCAAAAATTCTGTCATTAATTACTCACCCTCATGCCGTTTTACACCCATAAGACCTTCGTTGATCATCTGAACACAAATTAAGATATTTTGGTTGAAATCCGATGACTCAGTGAGGCCTCCATAGCCAGCAATGACATATTTAAATCAGTTCATGTGAGTACAGTGGTTGAATATTATTATTATAAAGCGACGAGAATATTTTTGGTGTGCCAAAAAAAAAACAAAATAAGGACTTATTTAGTGATGGCCAATTTCAAAACACTGCTTCAGGAAGATTCGGAGCATAATGAATCAGCGTATCGAATCATGATTCAGATCTCATGTCAAACCACCAAACCGTTGAAATCACATGACTTTCGCGCTCCGAACTGCGATTTCGACACACTGATTCATTATGCTCCGAAGCTTCCTGAAGGTGTGTTTTGAAATAAGCCATCACTAAATAATTTGTTATTTTGTTTTTTTTGGTGCACCAAAAATATTCTCGTCGCTTTATAATATTAATATTGAACCACTGTACTCACATGAACTGATATAAATATGTTTTTAGTACATTAATGGATCTTGAGAGTGGAAATGTCATTGCTCCCTATGCAGGCCTTACGGAGCCATCGGATTTCAACAAAAATATCTCAATTTGCGTTTCGAAGATTAACCAAGGTCTTACGGGTCTGGAATGGCATGAGCGTGAGTAATAAATGACAGAATTTTCATTTTTGGGTGAACTAACCCTTTAACGTCTCGTCCATTTAGAGAGATGCGTGCGCAGTCAGCGGAGGCCAGGTGAAAATATAAATCAGGCTTCAGACGTCATGCCCAGGGACAGCTGGCTGAAAGTCTGATGCCTATGGCATACAAAATTGGAAACACTTCAGGAGTTTTGAAGTCGTCATCTGATTGATTGAATTCTACAGTTTTTCAGGGAGATGTGTGGGTCACGTAATGGAACACCATGGAAGAAGAAGTTTTCAGCTGTGAAAATGATCGCTTATCATAATCAACTAAAGTTCTGGATTTTCAAAAGTATGTGAAGTGTGTGAAGTTCACAGCATAAACTCGTCCAAGAGTTTTACACGCTGGTCTGTTACTGTAGGGACATTGACTTTACATTTTCACATGCTTAAACATGATGCTGAACAAAACTAAATGTGACTGGTTGCTTTACATGTCCGTCAGATGGCTTATGAACGGTCTTTGGCCAATGAAAGCTGCTATTGGAGTCCAGACTTTCTGCAGTCAGTCTGAAGATCTGGCTATGCGAGACTACAACACACCTTTCTACATCCCCCATTCTTCCTTCTTCTCTGCCTCCCCCTCTCCTCAGAGATAGATCCAATTTTCTCAGGCTACTTTTCTTTCAATTACCCGACTCTGAGGCTTATGAAATAGCGGTGGGAGAGGGGATGGTCTTTGGTGTAAGTTCCATTTAGATTTTGAATTATCCTAGTGTTCAACCAACTGTGGAGAGTTGTCTGATAGTAGGCATGGAGGGGGGAAAAAAAATTTTACTCTCTTTGTGGCTTCTAAATTAAAGTTGCAGAAATATTATTTGAGGCATTTGTTTGTTTGTTTAATCACAGATTGGCATGATTATTTGAACAGGTTTTATACCATAGACATGATTTACTGTATATTTTAAGCAACTGGATTCCAAATTTTGCATGACATTTTGATGTTCATCTTCAGTCATTGTCATCTTTTATGACAGGAAGAAGTTAAAGAATATTTCATTAGTAAGTAATTAATGCACTTGTGACTGCCCTTGGCAATTGCATGTGAAGTGTACTTTGTCAAGTTGGAGCAGACTGAAAACCTTTTTTTGCTTCTGCTTTTGCTTATGCAATGAAAATAAAAACTTAAGCAGCTTTACTTCAACACTCTCGCACTCTAATCATTTAATGTTATTGGATTTCTCTGTTTCTATATTTGCATTTATTTCATTGGTTTTATTTAATATAATTGCAAGGTTTCTGCAAAAACCTCATTGATTTATACAGTTTGAGACAGTTTGAACAGGAGGTTGCACAAAGGCTGTTTCTGAATCTCTCAACCATGGTGAAATCAGGTAAAGTCAAACACTGGCTGCCTCTTTGGCTAATCACATTTGTGTGTTTTCACATGTGTTAAATATTGAATCAGAAATCCTCTCATGTAATGACAGAAATGCACATGCATATGAGCACGCAAACATCTGTGCACACAGACTCAAACACGTGCTTGTGACTTTGCTTTTAGGGAAGCCTGGCTTCATAAAAATGGCTAAATCTCAATCAAGACTCAAAACACTGATCATCAATTACATATGGTAGCTGCCATACCTTGGTTGCCTGGTAAAAGCCAAGATTTTCACTTAATAATTACATTTTCATTTTGTTTCTCAATATACCCTACATTTTGAATATGGAATGAGTTGCATTGGATTATTTTATGACATATTTTCATCCTTTTTTAAAGCTTGAAGAAGGTAACCATTTATAATTTCTCCCTTTGTGTTTCAAAAAATAAGGTAATACAGCTTTAGAAGGACATCAAGGTGAGTAAATATTTACTGAATTTTCATATTTTTATGTGGACTATTTCATAGACAGTCACATAAAAATAAGCTGTGAAGGGGTAAATAAACTCCTATGAAAGCCTGTGTTTGCCAGTTATTGTGACGTGTGCAAAATTTTACAGGGGTGTTTGTTTACTTTATGGTTTTGAAACACTATGTGATTATTTATTCTCTTGGTTAATGTTCAACTGCAGTTTTGTCTCTCTTCTCTGTCATTCTACACTTAATTGAATTAATAAGTTCATGTGATATTGTTAGACTGGATGATGTCATCTGCACTTGCCATACATTTACTTTTAGTAAACTGACGCTTTTGTGATCATCATGTGTGATTGAAATCGAACAGACCCAGCTTGTGTTCATTCTTTTGATCTTTTGTGAATTTGGAGGTTCTCACCATAAGCTATTTAGTTTTTTTCTTTTACCAATCTCTTTAGCGTTCTGACATATTGCTGTGGCGTTTCTTCCTGAACAGATTGCTCTGTTCAGCGCTGTGTAAAATATGGAAACATCTTGGCTCATGCAGGCGTCTGTGCAAGAAACAATAGCTTTTGTCAGCCCGCTGAAACAAGATTAGCAACCAACTGTGCCCTCTGAGGCTTCAAAAAGTAGCAGTTAGAGAGGAAAGCAGATAGGTGAGAGATTGCAGGCGGTTGTTTGCTATGGATAAATCTTCTAATGATAACAAAGCCGTGCATTTGGCTAAACTCAAGGTGAAGCTTGAAAAAAATTAATTGCTGTGCTCTTGGAGTTCTGTCATGCTGGGATAGAGGCTAAAATGGATTTAAACAAATACTCAGAGAAGACCAATAAGTGCTGGTGCTTTGCCACTAGGGGACAACAGCCTCAAAATGGACCATCTCTCAGCAGCCAGTTACCTAAGGTCATTGCAGCCATCCAAATCTGTCAGGGCAATTTACTGCCCCGACTGATCACCAGCATCTGCCACCCAACTCATTATGGCTCCCACCAGTAGCTCAATCAATCTCAACCCCACCTGCATCCAGATCAGCTGGGCTTCAGGAGAAAAGGGGAGTGGGTTGTGAAATCACAGAGGTGACAGGAGCACAGAGGGCAGTAATTGAAAATTCAGAGATCTTTCATGCTATAATATCAGCGAAAAGGTTTTTAATGTGATTTCACAGGATAGGCATGCAATGGAGATCCATCTGACAGTCCTTGAAATGGCTTAACATATTTTGCACTAAATCTTCCAGACACACCTGGCAACCTTATTAATTTAGCATTTTTCACATAGCTCCCCATTATAAAGATAGAGGGGTAGGTGAAAGCTGCATTTATTCAGTGTTATGAAGCAGAATTTGACAAACAGTGACTCCATATGGTAGTTTAGCTTTTTGGTCTTTCCATTTGTCTGACTCTGTATCTTTTCTCAGCATAGTATCGGTTGAAACGGGGTGAGCTGTGTATTTGATGGCGTGTACAAGTGCGTGCGGCTGCTCGCAGCCGTGGGCTAAAAGGTCTGTTGTTTCTCTGGGGAAGCTCTATATCCTTTCAGGTTCACTCAGGTCTTCATCACATTTTGGGACAGTCTGACTGAACATGCCGGCTTCAGACTGATTCACTCGGATGTGGTAAACTAAAGGTGAGGTTGGTGGCATGGGCTTTACTTGGTGTAGTGTGGACTTAGATAATGAATAATAGGTCAGTGATAGACGTAACTGGACAGTAACAATGTATTTTTACTTTGTTAATCTACTTAAGTACATTTTTCAAGTATCTAATCCTTATTGGAGTGTTTTTTATTTTGAGAAACTTTTATTTTTACTTCACTACGTGCCAAACCATTTCATACTTTTTACTCCATTACATTTCTTAAAAACATATCATTACTCATTCATTTGAACTGAAGAAATCGTCACATGCTCAGAGAGCAAAATGAGCCAAGAACTGGGAGATCCTCAGAGCTTGAGTGCGCGTGCGACTGATGGCATGAAAAGTAAGTTACAAATGACGAATTTTAGGCTTGATTATTGTAAATGAAACTATATCTTTAGGTCCCAACTGTCAGTTGTTTATTAACTAAATCTGCAGTAAAAGGGTAAACCGTAATGCTGGCATGTCCGTATCATCATCTCAATGATGTAGATTTTAGTTTGTAGTAAAAAAAAACAAAAAGGAAAGAAAAAAAAAACATAAAATATAAATAATGCAAATTATTGCACTTGCATTCTATCCCACTGCCACTGCAGTTTAAATGACGTAAAACTAGTATGTTTGCATAGCATTCATTTTAAAATGTTATGTATTTAGCCCTATGTAATGTCTTCTACTGGGTAATTTATTGTAAATTTAACAACACTTATTAGGCTTGTTTGAGATGCGCCTAGCCTTGCCTGAAGTTCAGCCGAGAATAGGCGGCTGCAGTGAGGGGAGGAGTGAAAAAAGTGCAGGCAAGACGGACAGTTCTCTGTTCTCATAGTGGATCAGAACCTACGAGATCAAAGGCGGATATAGCGGGATTCACACTCGTGCACTGTGTTGCTGATAAACTGGGTGTAATTTAAGTTCTGTTGCTTTTACATGAAAATAAACATAATGAACAATAAAAGATGTGTGTATCAATTATATTTACTTTAATTATATACATGTTTTTATATTTATTTTTTTATAAATGACAACAATCACATAACCCATAGAGAGATTAGAGAGTTTGGGAATATTTGCACATTATTTTTTACACATAAAAACATGACATTAGAGAGTTTTAAAATCAAACATTTTAAAAGAAATCAATACATCACAGTTGTTTAAACTAATAAGCATTAAGCTGTGTCATCAGAAAGTTGTTTCCCATCGTGCTTTTGGTCAGCGCAGTTGGTGGAGAGCAACTGCGCTCATCTGCAGAATCTGATGAGGCCGCCTTGCCGTCGCGAGAGGTTTTTGACACACGTCGGCATGACATCAGAGCAAGGCGGCCCACCCTTGGACACATTTCTAACCGGCATGCATCTTGCAGTGATCACCTGTGATTTTGAATTTGCTCATCTCAAACAAGCCTATTGTCACACCTGCCAGTCAGAGTGCCTATAATAGCCATCAGAAGACACTCCCCCCAGTCCTTTGCCATTCCATCATGAACTAAATTTCCCATAAACCTTTGCCTGGACTCATTATCATATGATTAGATCCACCTATGTGTCATTAGCTTGTTAAAGTGTCATGAAACCCCAAAACACTTTTTTTGAGATGTAAATAGATATGTATAGGCTGCACATCATTGAAAACACTAAAGTTACTCATTAATGTTACTCATAAGTGAAAAATAGTTATTTTTTGCATTTTTCAGAGTGATTTCTGTCTTCCGGTTTGAAAAGCTGAGTCGGAGCAACGTCACAAAGTCTGACATCATAGCGTTATTTTGAACATGGTGAAGTTGACCGCTTCGAGCAATTCTCAACATATATTCATGACATTAAGCTCATTTAATCCAATCACAGCGCTGCAGTATGCATAAATTATAATTTAGTTATTATGCATGAGACAGTCACTTTTGTCAGGTTCGTTGTCCATCATTATTGTTGAGACATGGGTCGTAAGTGCTTGTATCCTCTGTGCCACAACACAAAAGAGTTGTTTTTGTTTCCCCAGTGACACTACCAGAGCTGAAGTTTGAGCGAGTGCGTCTAGCCTTCTTTGGCCTCAGAAGAGAACAAATGGACTATATGTTTGTTGCAAACATTTTGTACCCGAAAACTTTTTAAATCTGGGACAGGTGGAATCCGGCTTTGCTAGTCGGCTTATTTTAAAGCAAGACGCTGTACCAATTCCCATCTCCAAAACTGTGGTAAGTGTTTGCTAACATGTTATTTATTTTTGTATATTTATTTTTGTGTATTCGCATGGTTAATAGTTTTTATCGGCAATGAACTCTAAGTTCACACCGCACTGAAAAATGCCGAAAAAAACACATTTATCTTAGTGCGTTGCGTATTTTGGTGTTGCTCGGGTTTTATTTTCACCCGACTGAACATGTTCAATCAGCGTTTGTCGGTGTCTGTTTGGTAAGCGTAAACATGACTTCTTTTTATAAAGTTTTAGATCCTGCTTACATGTTGGCGTTTTTCTGTGTGGTGTGAAGTAGTCATTAGGAGCAGACATAGTCAATGTTAACCAAAAACAGATTTTTTTCCCTTCAGTGCTTTGGGTTATTTTCGTATTGTGAATATAATGCTTGCGTGTTGTACTTTTTTAGCTTGTAAAGCCCTTGTGTCGTGAGGCACCTAATGACACTCCCCTATTTATGCAAACTATTCCCTCTTTCCACACAACACCCATCCCACCTTTTGGCAGTCGACCACACCCCTTCTTAAAGCCTTTTCAAATCGAAGGTGTGAAAAAACACTGCTGCAGCAGGGGGGTTTCATGACCCTTTAATGTCTGTGTATATAAGCCCTGAGTTTTCTCTCACACTTTGCAAAGTCTTGTATGTTGTTACACTGCATTCTTGAGCATTATCCTGGTTTCCTGTGCAGTGTTGTGTCACAAGATTTTGTGACTTCCCTGCCCCTTTTGAGATTTTTTTTCAAACATTTAGTGACAAATCTAACAATTTATTGGACAAACCTTATCTAGATTCTTATTTTGCCTACTGGTCTATATTCATATTTATATAGATCAATAAATTTGCCATTATGATGTCATCTAGTCATATTTAGCTACCAGTTTTAGCTACTTTTAACTGAAAGCAGTTAGCTTTGCTTGTTTTTCTGCCCTTATTTGGATTGCTTGCCCGTGTGTGTGACCCTTTGCTTGTTATATAGATTACTATTCTGGAATGTCCAAATAAAGCAGCATTTGGATCTTCAACCAAAGTCTCTGCATTCCGTAACACTTATAGTTCTATGCGAGTCAATTTTGATACATTTTCCTGGAAGAGAAAAACTGTATGTTTTAAATGTTTATCTGCTTAAAGCAGGGATGTCCAAGCTTGGTCCTGGAGGGCCGCTGTTCTGCAGAGTTTAGTTTCAACTTACTAAAACACACCTGCCTGAAAGTTTCCTGTATGCCTAAAAACCTTGATTTAGCTAGTTCAGGTGTGTTTAATTGGGGTTGGGGCTAAGCTCTGCAGGACAGTGGACCTCCAGGAGAAGGATTGGACACCCCTGGCTTAAAGGTACACTAGCATGTAGAGGATCTTAAAGTTAACAGACATGGACACAAAACTTTGATTTTATCTTTAAGAAAAAAGACACTACAGGCAAACCATTGTTTTTCAAGCACTGGTCAATTTTAAGAATTTGGACTTTGGGGTATTTTACATCTATAACATATTTTCATTTAGATTCGGGAAAAGAAAATATCCAAAATGTACATGTGTTAATCTTATTATAGTTTATCAATCTGTGTCTATAGATTTCAATTACAATACTTGATCTTTAAAGGCTGTTTTCTCAAAATGAGTTCCCTTTTAAGTGTAACTCAAAACCGCCCCACAATTTCTTCAGACTAGAATGAGGAACACATGCTGTCTGCATCTGATTTTGAGGAGTTGGATGCGGACAGACAGGCGGGTGCGTCAGCAGAGTAGTCCTCTCATTCAAATGTCACGTTTGAAGAACTGCTCGAGGTTACTCGTGCTGTTGCCAAGTTGAGTTTAGAGTGGCTTGAAGAGTTGAAAAATGTCACTCTATCTAAACTCGACAATCAATATTTAACACCTGGCTGAGAGCAACCTCTCCGCCGCCATCTCCCATTCCTCCCTGACCTCCTCACCGAGGTGTCGAGTTCTTGGAGGAATCTGTACTAAGCTCATGTACATACTCAGGCCACCTTGACATACTTTATGGTAGTCGGTATACGGTATACGGCTCCGGGGTGGTGCCAAGGGTGGAAGAGACACTTGTGGGCTATCTTTCCCCTCAAGTGTTGTTCAAAAGGCTCCTTTAAATTTCTCTATGACGAATCGAAACCTGCAACGTCATCACAGATCACGTGCCAAGGGAGCAGAGCAGGTGCGCTGAGCAGATGCAGTGAACGCAGTTACCACGATTAATCTGCTCAATCTCACGTTGGTCAACAGCATCCTTAGTTTACTGATGTTATATTGTGTGCGTACATACAAAGTAAGTGTGTTGTTTATTCTTTTGTGTAATTTTCCAATTGTTCTCATGCCGCGATTCAGACGCATCTAGCGCCATTGCGCCATGTAATTACATATTTACGGCATTATTTACTCAATTGTGCTGCACATTTATTTCCTTAATGTTAACTTGAAACTACTATAATTAATCTGTGATTCCATGCAAGATCTGTTAATGTTATAGCAAGTTATTTTCGTGATTAAGTGCTTGTTTATCATATTTTGAATGCACGCAGTTGCCAACAATGCGCTAATGGCGCCATCTTGTGGACTTACGTTGAATACCCTGTATTTAATGCTTTAAATTGTATTGAAATGCTTAATTTGTAGCTAAATTTATATCTGTAAAGATTTCTATTGTATGATGATTGTACCTGTAAATGTTTATGTAAATTTATCACTAATGTAAAGTTATTTCTGTATTTCATTACAGAACCACACACCCTTTTGCTTTACCTTTAATCAGTAAACTCACTTGAAAGATATTCTGGAGTGTGCTGAGTGAATTCCTCATTGATGTCACTACACAGTTCTGACCGACTGTCTGCAGGGGTTCGAATTAAACTGAACTAGTGCAAAGCTTAACCTCCGCTACAAATGGTCCTTCGAGCCGGATCTCGAATTACTGCAGAAGAATGACATCCCGTCCAGAGGCCAGAACCTCCCGTTGTCCGTCCCAGACGACAGCTAAAGCCACCTGCATATCTAGCTGACTTCCAAGTACGAAAGGCCTGGACTAGAGAGGAGATCTCGGCCACCTACTTATTCTAATGAGGATGAAGACGATGTCGAATGCGAGTCACGTGTCTCCACACCAATAAGTCAGCAATTCACTCTTCAGTGATTTAGTGCTACAGGACGAATGGCAAGATAAACAGGGAGATTTGCAGAGAGAGCGACATCTCCAGGACCGACAGCCTACATGGGAAAGAGATGCAAAGGGAAAATGATGAGCTTCGCAGCTGCATTCAACATCTGCCAGAGATTCTAACTGCATTGCAGGGCTTAAAAGACCGAAAATGCTATCATGAAACGTGAGATTCAGCAGCTAGCCACAAGTATGGCCGAAGACATCCAAAACAGTGCCCCCAGTGCCAGCTCCTCGTTTCCATCCACCAGAAACATGTCGCAGCCAGCCAGTACCCCTCCACACATGGCAGAGACTTCCAAGAATATCCCTCTGCACAGATCAGACAGATAACAGAACAGGTGCAGGCATGCACTCTTTCACCCATACGAGATAGCCAGCCTCAAGCTACATCAAGCTATTGTACACCTACTCAGAGACTTGGTGCTTATTCATATGCTCAGCCTCTTACGTATACTGACCCCATCCACTATGATGAAAGGGCTTCCAGAGACAGCAGTCACCCTCACATGGGTGTCAGTGAGTCCTACCCTGTGCCACGATCTGCGCTGCCACACTTCCAGGAGAGGACCTATAGAGGACCTAAGCCTTCTATACCTTGCTTGACGAACAGCAGATCCAAGAGAGTTTTCAAGGTTGCGTATGGCTTTAGAAAACCTCCTTCCTGATGACGCCACTGAACGTTTCAAATATCAGATCCTTGCAGATCATTTGCAGTTAGAAGAGGCGCTGCTAGTGGCTGATTCATATTGCAACTCGACACACCCCTATACAGATACCATGCAAGCCCTAATTAAGATGTACGGACAGCCACACAAGCTGGTTCTACAGAACATTGCTGAAGGTCATGGAGGGGCCAAGCATCAGAACTGGAGATGTAAAGGCTTTTAAGTTGTTTGCACTCCGTGTGCGCTCTTTAGTGAGCATGTTGGAACAGCTGGGACCTGAGGGGACTGTTGAATTAGACTGTGGTTCACATGTATCAAGACTTCAAAGCAAGCTCCCTCATGAGCTGAGGACAAGCTTCAAGAGATACATACATCCACTGAGGGTAACCATACCTACTCTCCTCGATTTTTCTAACTGGCTAGAGTATGAGCTCCAAGTTCAAGATGATGGCTCCAAGATGACAAGTATCCCACTAGAATCCAACATTAAGAAAAAGGAAGGCCGCCGTGACCCAAGAGCTCCAAGGAAACCAACCTATATTCTGCTGGGCACTGAGAAACCTACACTGGGAAGTGAAACTCAGGGCACCTGTCTCCGAGATAACGTCTAAACCTGTTAGATTCAAAGGGAGATCACAAGCATATTGCCCCTACTGTGACAATGTCAATCACTTTTTGAATGGGTGTTCCAACTTTAAAGAGCTCACCAAGGAACAAAAGGAAAGCTGGATCCGTAAAAACAATCGATGTTGGTGCTGCGGACGTAAGTCATCATGCTTTCAAATGCAACCTGAAAGCCCCATGTAAGATGTGTCACAGGAAACATCTCTTAATTTTGCATGATGTGAATGAACGGACTGTGAATGACACAATGGTAACAGACAGCAAAGAGAGCTCCTGTCTGGTTAACACAACCAAGGACATCTTGTATGTTGATCGTCCCCTCTACAGCCGCAAGGTTCTCCTAAAGGTGAGCAAAGTTATAATTGCCAACGGGGACAAATCAATTGAAGCGTATGCTGTGTTAGATGATGGATCTGAGAGGACCATCCTGCTCCACACTGCGGCACAGCAGTTAAATCTTAAGGGACAGCCTGAGAATCTAATACTGCGAACTGTGAGACAAGATCAACAGGTCCTTCACGGGGCGGCTGTCTCATTTACTGTGTCTCCCGTCACCAACAAACAGAAGAAATTTTCCATTCAAGGTGCCTTCACAGCTGAGAGGCTTGGTCTCGCTGAGCAGACTTACCCTGTTGCATCCCTACAAAGGAGGTACCGACACTTAGCTGGATTACCGCTGCAGCAACTAGACAGAGTACAGCCTGTACTGTTAATTGGCTCAGACTGCCCACATCTTGTTACCCCCATTGAGCCTGTCCGTCTAGGCCCACCAGGTGGACCTGCTGCCGTTAGAACTCAGCTAGGCTGGACACTACAAGGCCCTACACACGAAATCAAACATGGGCTTAATTCTCACCAGTGCCTCTTTACTGCCATTTCTCCCAATGCTGACCTTTTTGCTCAAGTAGAAAAGCTGTGGCAGATGGATGTAATCCCTTATCGTAGTGAGAAAGTAGTGACGCGTTCAAAGCTTGATCAAGAGGCCATCAAACTCCTACAAGAGAAAACAGTGAGAGTTAATGTTGATGGGGTCATGCGGTATGCTACACCGCTCCTTCGCGTGCAGAATATGCCAACTTTGCACATGCCTAAAGAAGCGGTACTGCCACAATTGAGAAGCATTGAACGCAAGCTGTTCAAGAACCCCCAACAGGCCTGTGCTTACAAGGCTGAGATTGAAAGGCTTAAGAATGCTGGCTATGTAGAGAAACTGAAAACATGTGAAGTGGAGGAAATGCAAGAATCATGGTATATTCCCCACCATATGGTTGAGCATAACGGCAAGAATCGTGTTGTTTACAACTGCTCATTCCAGTACAAGGGCCAGAATTTGAATGAGCTGCTTCTTCCAGGTCCCACCTTGAGCCCTACGCTGTTGGCTGTGTTACTTCGCTTCCGGGAACACTCCACAGCCATAAGCAGTGACATCCGAGGGATGTTTCATCAGGTGAGGCTGCTCCCTGATGACAAATCCCTACTTCGTTTCCTGTGGAGAGACATGGCAGTAGACCAAGCTCCAGATGTTTACCAATGGCAGGTACTTCCATTTGGCACGACATGTAGCCCCTGTTGTGCCACGTTTGCCCTGCAGAAGCATGTGCTGGACCACAGTCAACCAGGTGACCAGGTGAGAGAAGTTATTGAAAAGTCATTTTATGTTGACAATTGTCTACACAGTCTCACAACCAAAGATGCAGCTAAAGACCTAGTTGATCAGCTCTGTGCCCTCCTGGCTGAGGGAGGCTTTGAATTGCGGCAGTGGTCCAGCAATTGTCCATCTGTGATCGCACACCTGCCACCCGAAGCAAGATCCAACAGCTGTGAGTTCTGGCTTAGTCAGGGACTGCAAGATACTCCTGAATCCACACTTGGCCTTCTCTGGCATTGTCAGTCAGACACCTTACACTATAAACATCGGAATGTGGTCTGCTCTAGAGTAACTATGCGCAACATCTATCGTATCCTGGCTAGTCAGTATGATCCTCTTGGTTATATAATCCCCTACACCACGAGAGCGAAAATACTGGTGCAACACTTATGGGATAAAAAGCGTGACTGGGATGACCCGCAGCTACCAGAGGATCTGCTCAGTGCATGGAACTCATGGGAGAAAGAATTGAGTGACTTGGAGAAGATTTCATTGCCTAGGTGCTACACAAGTCCACATATGGATCTCCTGTCAAGCCGACATGACATACACGTGTTCTGTGATGCGTCCGAACAGGCTTATGGGGCAGTGGCCTATTTGCGAACAGAGAACAAAGAAGGCCACGTTGAAGTTGCATTCCTGGCAGCCAGGTCTCGTGTTGCACCTCGAAAGCAGCAGTCCATACCTCGCCTTGAGCTATGTGCAGCTCTCAGTGGTGCCCAGCTCTCCAAGGTCTTTGTCACTGAACTCACCATCCCTATCTGTTCTTTAACACTATGGTCAGATTCTATGACTGTGCTTACCTGGTTGTTGTCAAGCTCTTGCTGCTATAAGGTGTTTGTGGGGACTCGGGTGGCAGAAATACAAGAACTCACGGCATCTGCGACCTGGCATTACGTACGATCCGAAGACAATCCTGCAGATAACATAACACGAGGTAAACATCTCTATGACCTCGGGGAAGGAAGCCAGTGGTGTCAAGGGCCCACCTTTCTAAGACTACCACCAGCCAATTGGCCCAAGCAACCATCCTTACCAGCTGAAGAGCAGAGCAATGAGTTAAGACAGTCTGCATTCAGTGGAATGACTACGGTTATCCCTTTACCAAACCCACAGCAGTATGACACACTAAGTGAATTCATTGACGCATGTAGCCAGCAGATTCATGGGGCGGCAAACATTGCTTGTGCTGACAAACGTAGAGAAGTGGAACTAGTGGTGCTTCGTCAAACGCAGACAGAGTCTTTCCCTACTGAGATGGTCCAATTGAAGTCAGGGAAACCAGTATCGGGTACGAGTAGGCTAGCTTCTCTCTCTCCTGTGTTTGACCCTACCACTGAACTCATTCGTGTAGGTGGGCGCCTAAGACGCTGCAGTGAGACAGAATTAGATTCAATCCACCCTATCGTCCTAGCCCCTCAACATCCTGTGACCAAACTCATTATAAAAGATTATGATGAAAAGCTGTGCCACCCTGGGCCAGAACGAGTGTTCGCAGAGATAAGGCGGACCTATTGGGTACTGCGAGGCCGTGAAGCAGTTCGGCGACACCAGCGACATTGTGTAGAGTGTCGACGATGGAAAGGACAACCACAAGTTCCCCGTATGGCTGACTTGCCACCTGCAAGACAACAGCTATTTAAGCCTGCCTTCTTCTCAACTGGCATAGACTGTTTTGGCCCTTACACAATCAAGATTGGACGTCGAAATGAGAAGAGGTGGGGCATATTATTCAAGTGCCTTACGACCAGGGCTGTGCATATAGATCTCTTATCAAGTATAGATTCAGACTCTTTCTTGATGGCTCTGAGGCGTTTCATTGCGCGGCGTGGGAAACCCTATGAATTGTTAAGTGATCAAGGCACTAACTTCAAGGGTGGAGAACGAGAGCTGAATGAATCCTTTGCTTCATTGCACAGCGAACTGCAAAGTCATCTTGCTTCCCAACAAATCAAGTTTGTCTTCAATCCACCGGGAGCACCCCACTTTGGAGGATGTTGGGAGCGGGAGATCCGTTCAATTAAAACAGCTCTCCAAGTCACCATTGGAGCACAGACTGTGACGGAAGAAGTTCTGAGAACAGTCTTAATTGAAATTGAAGGGATCCTCAATTCAAAACCCCTAGGCTACACGTCCTCCAATATCTGTGACATTGACCCAATCACTCCCAACTGCTTTCTCATCGGACGTAGAGATGCCTCCTTGCCCCAGGTGATTTATCAGGAATCCGATGTCCTGAGCAAACGTCGCTGGCGACACAGTCAACTGCTGGCTGATCATTTTTGGAGACATTTCATTAAGTATTATCTGCCCAGTCTTCAAGCTCGCCAGAAATGGAGGGTAGAAAAAGAGAATCTGCAAATTGGCGATGTGGTGATGGTTGTTGACCCGCAGCTTCCTCGAGCATTATGGCCAGTGGGGAAAATCACTGAAGTGTTCCCCGGCTCGGATGACAGAGTAAGGTTGGTTACTGTGAAAGTTGAAAAAAGAACATACACTCGACCAGTAGCTCGTCTTGTCAAACTTCCGGCCTTATCTGATGATTGATGTAATTCAGAGTGAAGTCCTTTTGTGAAGATGTGCGAATTCAAGCACTGAATTCGGGGGCGGCTGTTCAAAAGGCTCCTTTAATTTTCTCTATGACGAACGGAAACCTGCAACGTCATCACAGATCACGTGCCAAGGGAGTAGAGCAGGTGCGCTGAGCGGATGCAGTGAACGCAGTTACCACGATTAATCTGCTCAATCTCACGTTGGTCAACAGCATCCTTAGTTTACTGATGTTATATTGTGTGCGTACATACAAAGTAAGTGTGTTGTTTATTCTTTTGTGTAATTTTCCAATTGTTCTCATGCCGCGATTCAGACGCATCTAGCGCCATTGCGCCATGTAATTACATATTTACTGCATTATTTACTCAATTGTGCTGCACATTTATTTCCTTAATGTTAACTTGAAACTACTATAATTAATCTGTGATTCCATGCGAGATCTGTTAATGTTATAGCAAGTTATTTTCGTGATTAAGTGCTTGTTTATCATAGTTTGAATGCACGCAGTTGCCAACAATGCGCTAATGGCGCCATCTTGTGGACTTACGTTGAATATCCTGTATTTAATGCTTTAAATTGTATTGAAATGCTTAATTTGTAGCTAAATTTATATCTGTAAAGATTTCTATTGTATGATGATTGTACCTGTAAATGTTTATGTAAATTTATCACTAATGTAAAGTTATTTCTGTATTTCATTACAGAACCACACACCCTTTTGCTTTACCTTTAATCAGTAAACTCACTGAAAGATATTCTGGAGTGTGCTGAGTGAATTCCTCATTGATGTCACTACACAGTTCTGACCGACTGTCTGCAGGGGTTCGAATTAAACTGAACTAGTGCAAAGCTTAACCTCCGCTACAAGTGTATTGTTGCAGCCTTACCCACCAAGCCTTGTAGGGTAACATGGGTAAGGCTTACATGGCAGAAGGTCAGGCTGTTGCATCCTTCACTCCATGGAGGTCTTGCAGGCCTACCAGGCTAACCTGAAAAAGGACTTGGAATTTAGATAACAGCTACACCCTAAGGGTCTCAAGTCCTTCAGGGTTGATTGTTTCAGCCTGTGCTCAACAATTGTCTGTGCATATATACATTGTCCTGTGTTATCTTGTGGCATCGTGAAGTTGGTAATAAAGTTCCCATAGCATCAAGCTGCATTGAGTTCCATTCGAAAGGGAGCGTCTCAGGTCATGTATGTAACCCGGTTCCCTGAGAGGGGAACAAGACGCTGTGTCTCGCTGCCATGGCCCAAGCCATGCCTGCACATCTTCTTCAGACAAATACAATCTGGCAACACCCTGGCATGGTGTCTATTTATGGTTTCAGCGATGTACTACACTACGTTGTCACATTCAGCCAATCACCGACTGCCGTGTGTAAGCTCACGCAAAGCGCCCCCATTGCATTCCCCTCTCTCATGCACTGATCCAGAAACCTCCACTTCAGTATAGCATGCAAAAAAAAAAAAAAAAAAAAAATTAAAATTGTTATATGTCAACAAAATAAAACAAAAATTTTGAACCTGGCTTTATCTAATGTTCAGAGTTCTGTTCTGGAAATGTATTACTTATTTATTAATTTATTATTGAATATTTAATTAGATAATGTATCATTTGCATATTTATACATAACTTTTCAGAAAATGTGTAATTCTAAACTATTCTCTTAATGTACTGTGATTAATAACCTGGCAAAAGTATGGTGATATGTATAAGTTAACATTTTTTACCCTATTTACCTGTAGTATCTTGTAGATCTAGGTTTCATTCTCAAATTTTACCCATGAATTTGTTCTCTACTCATTACTAGCTGGCCAGTTTTACCAGGTTTATGGAAGGTTGGAGTAAATTGGTCTCTGAATGTTAGCCCAAAAGAGCTTAGTCTGTAATAAATCCTTAAAATGTTGACAGTGACAGAAGGATCTGATATACAATACAGAACAACCACGGCAGATATCTGGATTGCTCTAGAGAGGATTACAGTGTAGCATCTACTGCAATTATTCTCCCATGTGGGAAAGTTTTATACCTGTAGTGTGAATGTCAGCAGAAAGAATTATGCAGAGTGTTTTTATTGCGGCGAATAATCACATTCAATAGCATAGCCTAAATATATTTCCTTTATACATGTTTGTAAAAATGCGTTTCCCTTTCAGTCGGTCACGTTCGACGTACGTCAGTAGTGACCGACGAATTGGGATATCGCTTAGAGAGCCCTATCATCTTCGTGTAAACTAAAACAAGCCAATGGAATTGGCGTGCGATATTTGCATAATGCGCACCGCCCCCGACAGGTGTACATAAATAGGAAGCGGATGCAATCGCACTCTGTCTTTCGCTTCGGAGCCATTCTCTGGTGTCCTATTTAGAAGACTCTTTTCTTCGTTTGTTATTTATTCTAAAACAAAAAACGGAAGAGGATCACAGCGAGCTTTTAGTGCTGGTGAAGAGGGCACGTTCAGCGAGGTCGCGAGTGTCCGAGGAGCTGAGCTATAAGCTCTAAAACTGCTGTTTTCACAGCAACACAAAGAGTGTGTGTGTGAGCGATTTGGGCCGGTTCCTCGGTGTGTCAGGGAGTGGTGTACCTGACACATCGCGTCGCTCCCTGGGTGCTTCAGCACGAGTGAGTTGACTTCCCCTTCTAAAAGAGCTTTACAGACGAACCCTGACAGTATGTCATTTCGTCTGTGCGTTAATGGATGCGGTCGTTCCCTGGTCCCTGCTGATGGGCACAATCGTTGCATCTCGTGTTTGGGCATTCTGCACGCTGAAGCAGCTTTTGTGGATGGTTCATGTTCCCATTGCGGGAACATGACCATCGCGGTGCTGAGGTCGAGGCTCTCCTTCCTGAAGTCTCAGGAAGCGGGGGTCCCCTCTCCTATGCCGCGTACGACCGTTTTTTCCGGCCCCCGGAACCGGAATGACGGTACGGCGCTGTATAGAGAAGGCGACCTGAGGATTCCGGTCAGGGCTTTCCCGCCGAGCGGAAACGCTCCTCGGGCCCCTGCCGCCTCATCAGCACCGCAACCCATCGTGCCACCGTTGGTTTCCGCTGGGCCCTCTACGGACTGTCCAGCCGTTACCTTTGGTGTGCTGGCGGCGGATCGGATGTCGACCGCTGCATCGGAAGGTGAGCCTGAGTCCTCGGGGGAAGATCCGGACGCGCTGCCGCCCGGGACGGTAGTGTTGCCCGAATTGGATCCCGAGCTCACGGCTGTGCTCTCCCGGGCCGCCTTGTGCGTCGGGCTTGGGTGGAACCCTCCACCCTGTCCCGGCCCATCTCGGTTGGACGATTGGTACTTGGGGGGGGGTCGCGCTGGTCAAATCCAGCGTCCCGCCCCAATGCCTTTCTTCCCGGAAGTACACGATGAGGTGACCAGGTCTTGGCAAGCTCCGTATGGGGCTCGTACAGGGCCTGGTCCCTCGTCCGCCTTCACCTCCCTGGACGGCGGGGAAGCCAGGGGGTACGCGAAGCTCCCGCCAGTCGAGCGGTCTGTTGCGATGCAGTTGTGTCCAACGGCCGCTGGCGGGCGCGGTGAGCCGCGTCTCCCGTCCCAGGCCTGTGATTTCTCAGCCGGTCTGACTGAGAAAGCTTACAGTGCCTGTGGGCAGGCTGCCTCTGCCCTGCACGCGATGGCCCTTTTGCAGGTCTATCAGGCAAAAGCGCTGTCGCAGATGCCCCAGGAAGGTCCTGACCAACAGCTGCTTGGGGAGCTGCGCGCTGCCACTGACCTTGCCCTCCGGGCAACGAAGGTGACAGCGCGTTCTGTTGGCCAGGCGATGTCTACACTGGTAGTCCAGCAACGCCACCTCTGGCTGACCTTGGCAGACATGAGGGAGACCGACAAACATCGGTTCCTGGATTCCCCCGTGTCTCCGGTCGGCCTTTTCGGCGACGCGGTGGAGAGCTGTGCCCAACAGTTCTCCGCTGCACAGAAGCAGGCTGAGGCTATCAGACATGTCATGCCACGGCGGTCCGCTGCTGCCTCCACCCAGCCGCCCGTGGCTCAGCCTCAGCCCGCTCGTCGCCGAGGGCGCCCGCCTGCGTCTTCCTCCGCCCCTGCTAAGTCGGCAAAGCAGCAGCCTACACCAGCCAAACAGCAGGGTGCCGGTCGCGGACGTGGTGCCCAGCCCGTCTCTGCCAAGCCAGGTGGCAAGCGGTCGGGGAAAACTCGGCCCTGAGACGGGCGACCTGGAGCGGAAGGTTCCTGCCCTTCGGGAGAGTATTCCATCTGCTCTCCCACCCCCGGAGGAGGGCCGGGGGGATTTTGTGGCGTCTGTCTATCTACCGCCGCTGGCTCTCCGGAGTCCAGCGGTACCCACTTTGCCACAAAAAGAGCAGTTTCCTCAAGCTCCAGGTCACAACAAGGTGTGTCTGCCAGTGTGCCAGGCCCCGCCTCGCCGCTGGCAGCACCCTCCCCATTCGCCAGCAGGCGGCAGTGTGATGGCGCAGACCGCGTCCCGTGCGCCGTCTCCCATGCACACTGCTGCCTCGCAGAGTCCGACCCCACTCGCGGCCGCTTCCAAGCCGCCCGAGTCGGGTCCCTCTCTGCCTTGCTGCCCCACCCCCGGTGCGTCTGTGGTGCCTTTGGTCCCGCTGGTTCGGAGTCTGGAGGCGTGGAGCACGCTTCCCAGCCCGTCCCGCTGGCTCATTCGCACTATCAGACTCGGCTATGCGATTCAGTTCGCCCGGCGTCCCCCGGTCTTCAGGGGTGTCCACTTCACTCAGGTGTCGTTGGACAGTGCCCCTGTTCTCCGGGCGGAGATTGCTGTCCTCCTGGCGAAGGATGCAATCAAGCCGGTCCCTCCAGCCGATATGAAGTCGGGGTTTTACAGCCCCTACTTCATTGTACCAAAAAAGGGCGGTGGGCTACGGCCAATCCTGGATCTGCGCGTCCTGAACCGGTATCTTCACAAGATGCCGTTCAAGATGCTCACGCAGAAACGCATTTTCGAATGCGTCCGTCCCCGGGATTGGTTTGCAGCAATAGACCTGAAGGACGCGTACTTTCATGTCTCGATTCTACCTCGACACAGACCCTTCCTCCGGTTTGCGTTCGAGGGTCGGGCATATCAGTACAAGGTCCTACCCTTCGGGCTGGCCCTGTCACCCCGCGTCTTTACGAAGGTTGCGGAGGCGGCCATTGTTCCCCTCAAGGAACAGGGCGTTCGTATTCTCAACTATCTCGACGACTGGCTGATCCTGGCCAGCTCGCGAGAGCAGTTGTGCGAACACAGGGACATGGTTTTAGCTCACCTCAGCCGGTTGGGTCTTCGGGTCAACTGGGACAAGAGCAAACTCGCCCCCGGGCAGAGGATCTCTTATCTCGGTCTCGAGCTAGACTCGGTTGCACGGACTGCGCGTCTCACCGAGGCGCGTGTCCAGTCGGTGTTGAACTGCCTGAGTTCGCTCAAGTGCAGGACAGCGGTTCCACTGAAAGTTTTTCAGAGGCTCCTGGGGCATATGGCATCTGCAGCCGCGGTCACGCCGCTCGGATTGCTTCATATGAGACCGCTTCAACACTGGCTCCGCGGCCGGGTCCCGAGATGGGCGTGGCAGTGCGGCACGCTCCGTGTCCCCGTGACACCGAGCTGCCGTCGCACCCTTGTCCGGTGGTCGGACCCTTCGTTCCTGCGGGCCGGAGTACCCCTCGAACAAGTGTCCAGGCACGCTGTGGTCTCCACGGATGCCTCTGCCACGGGATGGGGGGCCACGTACAACGGGCATGCAGTGGCAGGTCTTTGGACGGGGCCTCAGCTGCATTGGCATATCAATTGCCTCGAGTTGCTAGCGGTTCGTCTTGCGCTGGCCCGCTTCAAGAAGCTGTTGTCAGGCAAGCACGTTCTAGTCCGCTCAGACAGCACTGCGGCCGTTGCGTACATCAACCATCAGGGTGGTCTACGCTCCCGTCGCATGTCGCAACTCGCCCGCCATCTCTTGTTGTGGAGTCAGAAGTATCTGAGGTCCCTTCGGGCCACTCATGTCCCAGGTGTGCTCAACCGTGCAGCCGACGCGCTGTCACGGCAGCCTCCACTTGCGGGCGAGTGGCGGCTCCACCCCCAGGCGGTCCAGCTGATTTGGCAGCGTTTCGGCGAGGCCCAGGTAGACCTGTTTGCCTCCCCGGAAACTGCCCACTGCCAGTGGTTTTATTCCCTGACCGGCGGCACGCTCGGCACGGATGCCCTGGCACACAGCTGGCCCCCGGGTCTGCGCAAATATGCGTTTCCCCCAGTGAGCCTTCTCGCACAGCTCCTGTGCAAGGTCAGGGAGGACGGGGAGCAGGTTCTGTTAGTGGCTCCGTATTGGCCCACTCGGACCTGGTTCTCAGACCTCATTCTCCTCGCGACAGCCCCTCCCTGGCCGATTCCTCTGAGGAAGGACCTCCTGACTCAGAGACGGGGCACCCTGTGGCACCCGCGTCCCGATCTATGGAACCTCCACGTGTGGTCCCTGGACGGGATGCGGAGGTTCTGAGTGATCTCCCGCAAGCGGTCGTAGACACCATCACTTCCGCTAGAGCTCCTTCCACTAGGAGTCTCTATGCGTTGAAGTGGAACCTGTTCGTCGAATGGTGCGCCTCTCGCCGAGAGGACCCCCGATCATGTTCGGTCGGATCCGTGCTTTCCTTCCTGCAAGAAGGGTTGGAGCGAAGGCTGTCTCCCTCCACCCTTAAGGTGTATGTTGCCGCTATCGCCGCACATCGCCACGCAGTTGAGGGTAAGTCCCTGGGGAAACACGATCTGATCGTCAGATTCCTGAGGGGAGCGAGGAGGTTAAATCCTCCTCGCCCTTCCTCCGTACCCTCTTGGGATTTGACCCTGGTTCTCACAGCTCTCCGGGGTCATCCCTTTGAGCCTTTGCAATCAGTCGATCTGAAACTAATGTCTCTTAAGACGGTTCTTCTGGTTGCATTGGCTTCCCTGAAGAGGGTAGGGGATCTGCATGCATTTTCGGTCGACGAAACGTGCCTAGAATTCGGGCCCGGTGATTCTCACGTTATTCTGAGACCCCGGCCTGGATACGTGCCCAAGGTTCCTACCACTCCCTTCAGAGATCAGGTAGTGAACCTGCAAGCGCTGCCCTCGGAGGAGGCAGACCCAGCCCTAGCTTTGCTCTGTCCCGTCCGCGCTCTGCGCGTTTACGTGGATAGAACGCGAAGCTTCAGGACCTCAGATCAGCTCTTCATCTGTTACGGAGGCCAGCAGAAGGGAAAGGCTGTCTCCAAGCAGAGGATGGCCCACTGGATAGTGGATGCCATCGCCTTGGCGTATGAATCCCAGGGCGTGCCTTGCCCGCTCGGGTTGAGAGCCCACTCCACCAGAGGGGTGGCCTCTTCCTGGGCGCTGGCTCATGGCGCCTCGCTGACAGATATTTGTAGAGCTGCGGGCTGGGCGACACCCAACACGTTCGCTAGGTTTTATAGCCTACGTGTAGAGCCGGTATCTTCACGTGTACTCGCATCCACTAGTCGGTAGACGTGCTGTACCCACTCTAAGTGTCGGCTTGCAATGCCATTCCCGCCACTGGCCGGATACGTGCATACTTCTCTCCAGTCGTGTTCCCCGCTTGGCGAACCCTGTCGAGCTCCTCCGCCTCCCCCTTCGGCTCGGACATTGCGGAGTGTCTGATGCCAGGCCTACATCCGTCGCTGACGCTGTCTGTTGGCTGGGGCCCATATGTCGTGACCCCTCTACGTGAGCGGTCCCATATGTGTATTTTCCACGGTTTAAAACTCCCTACGGGCCGAGTCCGTGTCTTTCCCTTAGCAGAGCCAGCTCTGCTGTCACCTGTCAGATGAGTCTCCCCCTAACCAGGTGGAGCCATCCCAGGGACTCCATATGCGTACTGCCCCCCGGGCCAGTCCATATGTGTATTCCCACGTAAACTCCTCCCCCATTGGGTAGGTAGTGGTCTCCGCAGCGTCCCTCACGGGTTCGCTTCCCCAGTGTAGTCTAGTTTACTAGTGGGTAGTGGTTAGACAGCAGTAGACCTCTCGGTGTAAGCTCGCCCCCTTCACCGTCAGCCGGTGCTATGGGCGGCTGAGCTTGCGCTGGGCACTGGAAGGGGTTTCGTAACTGTGGCGCTTTAGTTGGGATCCCAATTCGTCGGTCACTACTGACGTACGTCGAACGTGACCGACTGAAAGGGAACGTCTCGGTTACGTATGTAACCCTCGTTCCCTGAAGGAGGGAACGGAGACGTACGTCAGTAGTGACCGACGAATTGGGATATCGCTTAGAGAGCCCTATCATCTTCGTGTAAACTAAAACAAGCCAATGGAATTGGCGTGCGATATTTGCATAATGCGCACCGCCCCCGACAGGTGTACATAAATAGGAAGCGGATGCAATCGCACTCTGTTTTTCGCTGAGGAGACAACTGGTGTCCGCACTACAGCGAGGGTACAGAAACTGTGGCGACGGGACGTACGTCTCCGTTCCCTCCTTCAGGGAACGAGGGTTACATACGTAACCGAGACGTTTCTGAGAATATGCTATCAACATTTAGCATAGTACTGCATTTTGTTTGGGTTAGCAAGTTTATTGACCATAATCAACATGTTTTAGACCCAAGTTTCCTTTTTCATATTAATTTTTAAATGTGAAGACAAGTAAGGTCTCATATCTTTGATAAAGATCTTTTAAGATTTGTAAATGTTTTACAGGAATCTTAACTTTCCTCTTGTGCAGCAAACCTGGCAAACACAAATCTGTGAGATTCAGTATCAATTATTAAATGACTGAATGACTGCACTTGCACTTGCCTTTNATAACAAAATAAGTTTTCTTACCTAAAGTCAACCAGTTAAATTTTGCAAGATGAGCAATATAGAAGAAAACGAACATTCACTGTCTGTAGCCTAATGTTACTCTCTTCAAATGTCTTGTAGGCCTGCTGCATAAAAAAGGCGCACTTTGACAGGAAGTGCTTTTCAATTAAAAATTGCCTGATTACATTAATTTGAATTCACTCAATATTCTCTCCATTTGGGATTAGGTAAATATAATGCTTATGTTTTATTTAACTACAATGGGTAGATTTTATTCCAACCATTTTTATTTGAAATTTAATTAAATATTTGCCTCAAAATCATAAACACAATTATATTGAATACATTTTAACCAAAAACATTCATTCAAATCTACATGACCACAGAATCATTTCTTACAGTGTACAGTATATGTTTGATAAACTATTAAATAACATGAAACAAATATTTTTATTCAATTCATGGTAAATATAAGCATCAATAATTAAAAAACAATTTATAACTAGCTGAATGACAGCTACTTCATTTATGCAAAATTTGCAACCCTATTTTTATCCTATTTTTGTACCCTATTTGTGGAATTTATCTGGCTGATTTTTCCAGGATGTGTTTGAAAAACTGAGCTTTACCTTGAAATGCAAACAGTAAAGACTGATATCCTTGTTTTGGATGTGGGCTGCATCTCTGATCAGCGCTGTCAGAAAGCCTCTGGGATTGAGAAAGGCAGCCAGTCGATAAACATGAGGTGCAGTACTGGATGACTCCTCCCACAGGTATGACCTGAGCAGGTCTGCTTGAGTCTCCAGACATGAGAGAGCTGATGATGTTAGATAGGCAGCAGTGGAGCTTGTCATGTTATATTTAACTGGCTGAAAATTGTTTAAAAGGAGGGAAGACACCAGCGAATCCAGACGCTCCCACTCTGCCTGGAAGAAACAACGCAACGGACCAAGAGACGCAGATTCTATTCCCATGCCAATGTCCATTTTCCTCAGCTTGTCTTGTAAGTTAGCAACCTTTCCCAAGCTGTTCTATAGTCTGGAAGTTCTTGGGGTTGCATTAAAAGACTGGTCTCTCCCTTGATATCAGTATAAATGTTCTGTGACTGATGCAGTAGAATGTTGAGGGTATGACTTTTTAGCTTCACCAGTTCACCTGCCATACCTGGACTAAATCCCAAAATTAACGGGTCCGTACTGCTAGTGATACTTTGAATACGATGTCTCAGGTCTTTCAAAAGGCCCCCACTGTCTGCAAAAAAATCCAAAAACATTGAGTTTGTGATAATTAGTGTGTGATAATTAAAGGGTTAGTTCACCCAAAAATGAAAATTCTGTCATTAATTATTCACCCTCATGTTGTTCTACACCTGTAAGACCTTCGTTCATCTTCGGAACACATATTAAAGGTGCCATCGAACGTTTTTTTACAAGATGTAATATAAGTCTAAGGTGTCCCCTGAATGTGTCTGTGAAGTTTCAGCTCAAAATACCCCATAGATTTTTTTTTTAATTAATTTTTTTAACTGCCTATTTTGGGGCATAATTAGAAATACGCCGATTCAGGCTGCGGCCCCTTTAATTGCTCGCGCTCTCCACCCCCTCCCAAGCTCTCGACTCTATCATTGCATAAACAAAGTTCACACAGCTAATATAACCCTCAAAATGGATCTTTACAAAGTGTTCGTCATGCAGCATGTCTAATCGTGCAAGTATGGTATTTATTTGGATGTTTACATTTGATTCTGAATGAGTTTGATAGTGCTCTGTGGCTAAAGCTAACATTACACACTGTTGGAGAGATTTATAAAGAATGAAGCTGTGTTTATGAATTATACAGACTGCAAGTGTTTAATAATGAAAATAACGACGGCTCTCTTGTCTCCGTGAATACAGTAAGAAACGATGGTAACTTTAACCACATTTAACAGTACATTAGCAACATGCTAACGAAACATTTAGAAAGACAGTTTACAAATATCACTAAAAATATCATGATATCATGGATCATGTCAGTTATTATCGCTCCATCTGCCATTTTTTCGCTATTGTCCTTGCTTGCTTACCTAGTCTGATGATTCAGCTGTACACATCCAGACGTTTTGCCCTTGTCTAATGCCTTGAACATGAGCTGGCATATGCAAATATTGGGGGCGTACATATTAATGATCCCGACTGTTATGTAACAGTCGGTGTTATGTTGAGATTCGCCTGTTCTTCTGACTTTTTTAAACAAATGAGATTTATATAAGAAGGAGGAAACGAGTTTGAGTTTGAGACTCACTGTATGTCATTTCCATGTACTGAACTCTTGTTATTTAACTATGCCAAGGTAAATTCAATTTTTAATTCTAGGGCACCTTTAAGATATTTTTGATAAAATCTGATGACTCGTGAGGCCTACATTGACAGCAAGTTAATTTATACTTTCAAATGCCCAGAAAGCTACTAAAAACATATTTAAAACAGTTCATGTGACTACAATGGTTCAACCTTAATGTTATGAAGTAAGAAGAATACTTTTTGTGCAACAAAAAAACAAAATAACGATTTTATTCAACAAATCTAGTGATGGGTGATTTCAAAACACTGCTTATGAAGCTTCGAATCTTTATGAATCTTTTGTTTCGAATCAGTGGTTTGGAGCAAAGTCACGTGAACCACTGAAATTTCAAAACACTTATGATTCAACGAAGGCCCGTTTACTGAAATCACATGACTCTGGCAGTTTGAGATCGTTTGATACATGTTCCGAACCACTGATTCAAAACAAAAAGATTCGTAAAGCTTCGAAGCTTCATGAGGCAGTGTTTTGAAATTGCCCATCACTAGATATTGTTAAATAAAGTCATTATTTTGTTTTTTTTGCGCACAAAAAGTATTCTCATCACTTCATAACATTAAGGTTGAACCACTGTAGTAACATCAACTGTTTTAAATATATCTTTAGTACCTTTCTGGGCGTTCGAAAGTCTAAATTAACTTGCTGTCAATGCAGGCCTCACTGAGCCATCGGATTTGATCAAAAATATCTTAATTTGTTATCCGAAAATGAACGAAGGTCTTACGGATGTGGAACGAAATGAGGGTGAGTAATTAATGACAGAATTTTCATTTTTGCGTGAACTAACCCTTCAAGTGAAGCATTTAAATGTTTAATTATTATAGGAAGCTTAAAAAGTACTATATAGCAGTGATTCTCATCTAATTTTTTTACTCTAAGGCCCCATGAGTATCCACAACAATATTCGAAGGCCCCCTTCCCCTGTAGGCTGAGTTTTCTCTAGTACAGTTTTTGTTTTGTTTTTAACTTTTTTTAATTTACAGAATTTTTTAATTTACACAGTGTCCATTGATAATAAGCAACTAAAATGAGTTTAATTAAAATAATATAATTATAATATAAAATAGTTAAATTACATAATATAATTAAAATAATTAAATTTCAGAAAGAGATGTTTAACTGATAAATGTTGACTGGTTTTAAACCAATGAATTAACATGACTTTTCCAGCTGTAAGAGCCATATATTTTATATTAATTATATGTAAATTTGGTATAATAATTGTTTTTCTTAATAAGTAATTTACTGTTGAATATATTTATTTGGCTTATATTTGTTCTCACTCGCATGTTCAGTGACGTAGCGCACATTTTTTTGTAGCGCACGTCAAAAGATATTGACGCACATGCAATAAGTTCAGACGCACAGTGGGAGAACACAAAGCTTTTGACCGTTTCATAATTGTGATATAGCATAAACTGGCTCACAAGTATAGTATCTCTACAAATAATTTGACATCGCTGAGCAAGAGGATTACGCTATAGAGAAATGTGATTCTTTATTGACTTGGAAGAATTAACCATGATAAAGGAAACAATGGACTTCGAGAATACAAGTTAAGAAGATATGCGTCAAAACTTGTAGAATATCTAAAAGACATTCACATGTATCAAACACCAGCTGTAGCTTTCAGAGACAAGACGTATTTGACACCACCGAACCCCCTAAAGTACCTCTTAAGAACGGCCCTGGTTTCAGGGAGTTCAGAAATAGTCCTTACTGGTATAGAGAATAACTCCCTTTGGAATGGACTTTGTGCTTAGACCTGTTTCATGCTCAATATTACACACTAAAGAAAGTTGAAAATGTAAAAAAGGATAATAGGTCCTCTTTAAAACTTGTTTTGCTTAATTTTTTAAAATAATTTTGGCCACCTTGGAAGTTTGCATGTCTCAGGCCCCCCTGGCTGAGAACCACTGCTATATAGTTTATGGAAATTTAAGTGATACGGTGTGTTTGCATACCAAATCTTCCTGTACAGTTAATGATATCTGAAAGAATGTGTTGGCCACACCCCCATAAAGTAGACGGCTGACTTAGACAGGCCCTAACCACACTCTGCACAACTGCTAGATCAGCATGGTCTGACACATGGCTCCCATAAACCAGGTGACCTGTTGAGAGAACAGATCAACCAACATCAACCAACACATAATTTGTATTTGTATTTTAAATCATTTAATGTCCCAGCAGTACCTGCTATGTACTCTAATGCTTCAGTGGGGTCACTACAGTGTTTGGTTATACGGTGATGTGCATCAATCAGAGCAAGTAGATCTTCCTGAGTCCTATGAATGTAGGAATGATTAAGTCAGAATGTTTTATAACATTTTGTGCAGTGATGTATGTTCAAATCCTCACCAAAGGTAAAGCTGTCCTTGACACAGGTGTTTGAATGTTTGTCTCTGCAGCAGGACAGAGTGCAGGATTGCACACTGAATGTGTACAGTGTCTTCAGGAGAGAAGCAGAGTGTCTGTTTTACTGAGGACCACAATACATCCTTCAGGTCCCAGGAGGAATCACACACCACATGCAGGGCTCTAATCCTAACAGCAGCTGTATCAGATAATAGATTATGTACATCAGAGAGCATTTGTATGCTGTAGACTCCAGAACTTCAATCAACTGATTTATTTTCTCTAAAAAGGAACACATGTTTTTTCTTATTTCTTTTTTTTAGACCTGGGGTCCGTATTTTGTACCTCACTTAATACATCTGAGATGATTTGACTGATGCCAGATCTTTTATTCGTGATAATTAATCTCTGGCTAATTTGGTTCTTCAAAAAAAATTTGTGGATTTGGTTAAAATATTTGGATTAAATTGTGTGATATTACTGCATGTGCTTGTGTTCATTGAAAAGGCAGAATGGCAGATAGTAATACTCAAAACCCTAATCAGCAATGCAGAGAGTGACTGGCATTAGATCACATAATAAAAAAGGAAACAGCCAGGCAGGCTAAATTACATATAAGTTATAATAGATAAATAAAATGTTTAAACGTTTGTTACACGATTTCCATTTTTTATGATTTCTCATATTTGTACAGGCTTTACACGTTTTTTATTGTCAAGAAGTGTATTGTAATTAGCAATTTATTCATTTTAACTGTTGTAATTGACCCTTAAAGCTTCTTAAGGGTCAATTACATATTTGGCACAGCAGATAGCATTTATATTGCATTATTATTATTATTATTTTTTTTTTTTTTTAATATTTGTACACTGCATCAAGCCGCTAGTGTAGTAGCTGTCAAATTAATGTCAATTAAAACTAAAATTGGCTTTGTGTATTATTATAGACTACGCAACATTAAATATTTTTTTCAAATTAATTTTCAAATTATTATTATGTACATATAAACATATTTATATATATATATTTTTTTAACTATTAATGTCCCTGGTGCTCTAGTAAGAATGTAGCAGTGGCTGGGACAGACTTTCATCTTTAAAAAGATGCAGTCTAATCTTGTTTACGTGATTTAAGTCTGCTTCTGAGCAGGTTTGAGCTTATGGGCCTGTTGCTATGACAGCAACTCCAAGATGAGCTTTGAAGAACCTCGTTCAAAAGTTTGAGGTAATTTTTTTAATGTTTTTGAAAGTCTCTCTTGTGCTCACCAAGGCTGCATTATTTAATCAAAAATACAGTAAAAATTAACATTGTGAAATATTATTACAATTACAAATAACTTTTCTATTTGAATATATTTAAAATGTAATTTAGTTCTGTGTTGGCAAAGCTGAATTTTCAACATCATTAGTCCAGTCTTCAGTGTCACATGATCCTTCAGAAATCATTATAATATGCTGATAATATGCTTGATAATATGAAATTAATAATATGTTTTATTATTGAAAACAGTTGTGCTGCTTAATATTTTTGTGCAAACCATGGTTTTTTTTTTTCAGGATTCTTTGATGAATTGAAAGTTCAAAAGAACAGCATTGATTTGAATATCTTTACTGTCATTTAAAAAAAAAAAAAATAGATTTAATGTATCCTTGCTAAATAAAATAACTAATTTAATAACCCAAAGCTTTGAACAGTAGTGTAAGCACAATTACATTATAGTAATTTCCATTGCAAAGGTCTCATTTACAGTCAGACAATATTTCTTCCTATAGATTTTCCAAACAAGACAAAAACCCAGGAAACTGAAGTGAGATCAGTATAGGTAAAATTAAATTTAGTTACTTTTGGTTGTTAACATATTAAGATATAAATGACATTAAATTACTGCATTAGCTAATAAAAAGATTTTAGAAAGGCTACATTACTTACAAGAACAGTCTACACAGGACACAAAAGATATTTAGCTATTGGTTATTATTTTTTATAAATAATATATATATATATATATATATATATATATATATATATATATATACATTTTGATATTTTTTGAATTGGGTGCAGGACACTATAGTTCATTTATGTAAGTGAGGATAGCAAAATAAAGTAAACTATGACTTATTATACCCAAAAATTCTTCATATCGTGGACTACAAGTAAAACTGATAAAAATTTGGAACCAAAAATTATTCAGACACTTTGACCTGACCATGTTTTGCTTAAGTGTTATCTGACATAATTAAGATTATTTTTTTTCTAATAGTTTAACTCTGAGATCTTGTCATATTTTATTACCATTTTTTTAAAACTATAGTGAATAAACTATATAATGAATGAAATTTAATAATGAATGAAATGTTCGTGTCTCAATAAATTTTGGTTTGGTTTATATATATATATATATATATATATATATATATATATATATATATATAAACTTCACTCATGAATCATTCACCTATGGGAATATGCATTAAGAAAATGAACATCGAACGTTTTATTTTATCTTGACTTTTTCATTACACCATGGTGCAGACATTTCATTGATTATGATGTGTAATAATGCCTACCTGGGACTGAGTGAGGTCTGTCACCTTTAGTTATGAGCCACAGTCTAAACTGGGGATGTCTTCCTGCACTTCCACCGCCATCTGTCTCCAAATCTGTCAAATGCCCATGTGGTTTAGAATGAGATAATGAAGTCTTGTAGGTGAAGTTTGTATGGTTATTAGAGTCACCTTTTGTAGTGCAGGACACTACTTGTGTTAACTTGTTCACAACTCTGACATCCCAACAGTCCAGCAGATGACAGTTGTTCAGGACTAACCAATGGCCGTTATGGACAGCGCTGTCCAGTGCTGTGAGAACAGCATCTCGATGGCAGCCAGACCCGAAAGAAATAACACTCAGCATCACCTGTTGACAATAATAACAGGCTGCTACATCATTTAAAGGCATTGTTATATTCATTATAAAATGATAACCATGATTTTTTTTTTTAATTATATATTTTTTTTTATTTTAGACCTTCAGACCAGTTTTCATGAGCCGCTTTTCCACAGTCGGGCCAAACGGTTCTAAGAACAGCAAGGAATGGTTCCAGTTATATTTCCACTTGAGCTTGGTTCTTGCACGGTTTGGTCCGACGGTGGAAAAGTGGAGGGACAGGGAGATAGAAAGGTCAAGAACTGATGAGGAGAAGAGGGGAAATGTCAGAAGTTGGATTGAGCAGCACAGAGCACATGTGCTAACCACTAAGCCAAAGCTATGACTTTTAAAATGAGATTTTATTTATTTCCACATGACTAGGCCAGTGAAATTTGTTTCCACGTCATCCATAGAACAGTGCCATGACCTTATTACATTGACAGTCCCCCTGGAACAAACTAGGACTAATTGCCTTGCTCAAGGACACAATGGTGGCTCCTTGAAGGAATCGAGTCAGCAACCTTTTGGCTATCAGCCATGAGCCATGAGCCTGAACCACTACACCATTCATGATCATTTCTACTAACCAGTGTTATTTTAGTATTATTTATATACTACTACAACCTGAATTCCGGAAATGTTGGGACGTTTTTTAAATTTGAATAAAATGAAAACTAAAAGAATTTCAAATCACATGAACCAGTATTTTATTAACAATAGAACATAGATAACATAAATGTTTAAACAGAGAAATTTGTCACTTTTATCCACTAAATGAGCTCATTTCAAATTTAATGCCTGCTACAGGTCTCAAAATAGTTGGGACGGGGGCATGTTTACCATGGTGTAGCATCTCCTCTTCTTTTCAAAACAGTGTGAAGACATCTGGGTATCGAGGTTATGAGTTTCTGGAGTTTTGGTGTTGAAATTTGGTCCCATTCTTGCCTGATACAGGTTTCCAGCTGCTGAAGAGTTTGTGGTCATCTTTGACGTATTTTTCTCTATAGGTGAAAGATCTGGACTGCAGTCAGGCCAATTCAGCACCCGGACTTCTACGACGAAGCCATGCTGTTGTAATAGCTGCAGTATGTGGTTATGCATTGTCCTGCTGAAATACACAAGGCCTTCCCTGACATAGACGGCATCTGGAGGGGAGCATATGTTGCTCTAAAACCTTTATATACCTTTCAGCATTCATAGTGCCTTCCAAAACATGCAAGCTGCCCATACCATATGCACTTATGCACCCCCATACCATCAGAGGTACTGGCTTTTGAACTGAACACTGATAACATGCTGGAAGGTTTCCCTCCTCTTTAGCCCGGAGGACACGGTGTCCGTGATTTCCAACAAGAATATCAAATTTGGACTTGTCTGACCATAGAACACTTTTCCACTTTGAAACAGTCCATTTTAAATGAGCCTTGGCCCACAGGACACGACGGCGTTTATGGACCATGTTCACATATGGCTTCCTTTTTGCATGATAGAGCTTTAGTTGGCATCTGCAGATGGCACGGCGGACTGTGTTTACCGATAGTGGTATTCCTGGGCCTGTTTAGTAATGTCATTGACACAATCACGCCGATTAGTGATACAGTGTTGTCTGAGGGCCTGAAGTCCATGGGCATCCAATAAAGGTCTTCGGCATTGTCCCTTACGCACAGAGATTTCTCTAGTTTCTCTGAATCTTTTGATGATGTTATGCACTGTAGATGAGATTTGCAAAGCCTTTACAATTTGACGTTGAGGAACATTGTTTTTGAAATATTCCACAATCTTTTTATGCACTCTTTCACAGCTCTGCCCATCTTTACTTCTGAGAGACTCTGCCTCTCTAAGACATCCCTTTTATAGCTAATCATGTTACAGACCTGATATCAATTATCTTAATTAGTTGCTAGATGTTCTCCCAGCTGAATCTTTTCAAAATTGCTTGCTTTTTCAGTCATTTGTTGCCCCCATGCCAACTATTTTGAGACCTGTAGCAGGCATCACATTTGAAATGAGCTCATTTAGTGGATAAAAGTGTAAAATTTCTCAGTTTAAACATTTGTTATGTTATCTATGTTCTATTGTGAATAAAATATTGGCTCATGTGATTTGAAAGTCTTTTAGTTTTCATTTTATTCAAATTTAAAAAACGTCCCAACATTTCTGGAATTTGGGTTGTATAGCATTTATTAATATTTTGAATTAACTTTTATTTTTATAGTTTCAGTTTTCATTTTCATTTTAGTTTAACTTTTAAACTGTAAAATGTTTATTCGTTTTTGTTCTTTTATATATCTATTTATCATTAATTGTGACCCGTGCTGGCAAAATGAGCAATAAGCAAATTTTAAAAAATTAGTTTTGTTATTTTCTCCATTAAAACCTTCAAAATGATGTATGATTTGTTGGAATCTGACAAAAAATTACTGAGCTAAACCTGTTTGAAGTCAACAAAGTCAATTTTGAGAAAAATCAAGTTAAAGTTTTCTGAAGGTTCCAAAAAAAAATCACCTAGCAACCACACCTTAAAATCCCTGGTAATACCACCAAATTTGGCACAAACTAAGTCAAAACCCTTATCTATAGGGAAAAAAAATAAAAAAAAAATAATAATAATATATATATATATATATATATATATATATATATATATATATATATATACATATACATATATATATTATTATTGTTTTTTTTTTTTTTCACTTTTTTTTTCATGATTCCACAACAATTGTTTGATTAACATTAATGAAACGGACAGCCTACTGTACCATACAGATCTAATGTTACACATCAGATGTTTTCCCCCAACTGTTAACCAAATGTTCACTTAAGACATAACAGATAATGAATTTTTGTATGAATACTCGCCAAGACAGATTTTTTGAAAAACTGTCATTCTGTGTATATGTGTATATCTGGATCGAGCAGTGTCTGAGGCGTCTTTGTGTGCGCTTTGGATCTGTCAGTCAGCGTGAGTAAGATCGTTTAATTTACATCAGTGTGAGTTTGAAAATTAGTTTTGTTATTTTAGTTAGTTTTAGTTTTGTCAGACTTGTGCCATCGAGAATTCGCTATGAATATTCACAAGTTTGGAATGCTGTGCTTTACAACTACACCAAACTTTTTTCCAAAAACGTCATTTTTCATGGACAAAGGAAAGGTACTCCTCTCAGAAAACGTACAAATAAAGATACTTTTAGATGTTTAATTGCTAATTGGAGCATTGTGATCGCTAGACGAGGACTTAATGAACTAAGTTTTGTGAAAACTTCAATTTCGACCAAAATTGACATTTTTCAATTGTTTTGCCTGTAGCTCGAAATTAGTCAGTGCGCAATCCAACTCATTTTACCAGCACGGGTCACAACTGAATTTTATTTTAGTTTTAGACATTTTAGTACTTCATCTTAAACATATTTTATTTCAGTTAGTGGCCAAGACAGCATTTCTAGCTTTTGTTTGTTTTTTATCAGATATTTATATTTTATTTTATTTCACTTTTATTTCAAATAACTTACCCCTTTGTTGTCCGCTTGGCACTGTGCAACTTGTTTAATCAAGTGGAGAGGGTAGATGCTTACTGGCACGTTTTTATCTGGTAAATGTACGACTACAGGACCTTCATTTTTGGACAAAAGGTTGGAGATCATTTCCACAGTGCCCATTAGAGGGTCTCCAGCAAATGAATGTAGCATATGTCCTTGTGCACAGGCTGTAAGGTCCTCTTCCACTGCTGCTAGCCACTGAGGACACAGTGTCTTCCAGAGAATAGCCCGCTGCATTGTGGACAAATGAGAGTGAGACTGACAAGGGACTGGTCCAATCACTGTGGAGGAAGGAAACCGCAGGTATTCCCGCCATAGCTTGGACGAATTTACCAGAGATGATACAATACCCCTGAAGGGTGCAATCGTCTCTAACAGATAGACATCATCTTGAGAGTGTGTTTGAATCCAGCTTGGCAGCTTGGGGATAGACTGTGTGGATGGTGATAAAAAACACTCTGAAGATTTCCAGTTGCTTAATCCTCTGAGGAAAGTGACTCGTTCTACTTCAGGGCAGCCCTCATTGTGGGCAATAACGGCAACAGATACCAATAATCTGAATAAAGCAGAATGGTTCTGGAACAAGCGGGGTTTATACTGAGAAAAGACATGAGACAAAATTCTGTAGGTAATCTCTGATGCATTGGGCTCCATCTCTCTATGAAACTTCATGTCAGGGCTCTCCAGAGCTAAAGCTGACCGAAAAGTGAGCAGGAATCCGTGAAGAGTGAAAAGATAACATGGTGAAAGTCGGGCAATGTCCTGCAGAGTGTTGTAAAGGGACGTGGTGAGCTCTGCAATTCGATAAAAATCAGCCATCAGGGGTTTGTGTCGATCTATCTCTTGAGATAGCTCCTTGATTTCTGTCTCAAGTTCAAGAGAGATACTCTGACATGTATACACGTGTGGAAGGAACTCAGGGTCCTGGAGAAGTGGTGCGGATGCATGCATGACATACTCCATTAGGGAAACCTGCAATCATAATAAAAAAATGACATTAGGACATGTGCTGTTAAGAATATTTCATAAAGCTTAGCTTTCCAAAAAAGATCTAAACTTCTTCAACAGCCGACCTTGTTTTGAAAAATTTTATGCTGAAGTGTCTGTTTTTTTGTCTGTATTTGGTGATATTGTTTCCATAGTTCTGAACACTCAGTCTGCATCAGTTCTGTCAAAATAAGGTCCCGAACTTCAGATGTGCTTGGAGAAAGATCAATCATTTGAACCTCCTCCAGGAAAGAAGAGTGAATTTCTAGCAGAAAATGTGGAAAAGGAATGGAAAACATTAGGCAACAACTTACAGCAGGGGTTTTTAAACTAGTTCATTGGAAACCAAATGGGTGCTGGGGGTCCATGCAGGTTTCCAGTGAACTAGTTTCCAATGAACATGCGTGTTTATGTTATTGGGGGCCCTAAGCAAATCTCCAGGAGGGGGCCGTGCGATCGCATCCCAGGGGGAGGGGGGGTCCCCCTGCGGTAGCCACATTCCGCATTTTGGGAGAAATCATGGGGGGGCCCCCAAGCCCGCGGGGTCCCACACAATTGCGTGCTTTGCATGGTGGGTAAACACACTACTGGGTCCATGTAAATGTGTAAATGGGGGGGGGGGGGGGGGAGTGGCGGGGGAGTTTATTTCTTAGTATGAATGCATTCACAAATACAGTAAATTGTATTTATGTTGTACTCATCTACAAAGTTTCTGTTGCCTTTATCTTGCTCACTATGGGTTGAAATGCATTATTCTCTGTAAAACTGCTTTTTGAACTATATTTATTTTGATAAAACACTATACAAATCTGAACTGATCTATATATTTCTTCAGGTTTACACATCTAACATTAAAAGTATTTAAGAAAAAACTATTAAGTAAATATTTTCTAAATAATATTTAATAAATATAAATAAGTTTAGTACAATAATATAATAATACAGTTCCATATAATATAATATAATATAATATAATACATTTATTTTAATATAGGTGAGGTACATATGTAGATGACCTTATTTTTTAGGAAGGGGTCCTATCATCATATTTGGGGGTCCATGGTTGGAAACTTTTTTGAAAACCCCTGCTTTAGAAACTTTTAAAAGGATCATATCTTGTAGAATCAACACAAAACACATCCTCAATCACTCACCATGTATCACAGTTTGGACTGGAAGGGAAGTGCTCATAACGAGGCGAAATTCAGGATGAGCAGTTTTAACTGTGCAACTCCAGCCAGGAGAACTTGCTGGTGTAATAAACTCCTGAAGGATTTGTAGGTTTGATATTGCTTGTTCAATGTGCATCACCAATACTCTTAGACCTGCAGTGGATAGAAGCAACATGAGCTTACATCATTCACAGTGTAGATTTAAAAATTAAAACTGAAGATCAAAGCATGGAAGACTTTGCAGATGACTGACCTTCTTTTGCTCCGTGATTAAATTTATCAAGTAACTCTGGATCATCAGCAGAAACTATAAGTTCATATTTATCCTTCTTATGACCTTTTTCTTCACCTCTTGCATACTGACCTAAAAAAAATTTAACTATAGCTTTAAGATATTTCTAAGCAGTAAGACATAAAAAGACAGGCTGTCATACTGACCAGGAGGAAACCATGTCTGAGATTCCTCATCTTTATGATGATCTGCTAGTAGAGGGCAACGCTGAGCCCAAGCAACATTCCCCCAGAGAAGAACACTTCGGACCAGATCAGAGGAATCTCCATGGATTCGATCCAGATCTAGTCCAAGTATTCGATTTAAAGCAATTTGAAATGTCTTACTGATGGGAATGGCCACGTAGTGGTCACAAGTTGTGATTGGGGCATCATCAAAAAGTGCTGCACATGGGTCCTCCCGTTTCATGTTAATTTCACCAGTCAGACAAAGTTTGTGCCACTTCTCGAGCAGCTCTTGTCGAACATCAGGCCTGAACGGACCCAAGTAAGTAACAGCAGCTGCCAAAATCAGGGCGTCACCTGCAATGTGTTGTTTAGCCAACTTTGCTTCCTGCAATACACCAAAATCAAATGTCTTGTCTAGTTTCATTTGAACAATATGCACATTGCTTGAAAAATTCTGTTGAAATAGCCATTGACAACTTTAGCTACCTTTTCTTCTGATGTCCAATCTTTAATGTGATGTTCAACCAGTTTCAGAGCAGCACATGACTCTCTCTCTTGAGCCTCTGCAGTACTAAGCTGGGCGTTCAACAACTCCATGTCTTGTCTGTTGAGCTCCTGTTGTCTCTCCAATTCAACTAGTCTTTCCCAATCTGACTCCTCCTGCAACTTCGCGACCTTCAACCTCGCTCGACTCGAAGCCATGAGCTCATCTAAATTGCACTTTTTAGCCTTTTGAGGTGCCATGTGGCGCTGTACGCAAGCATACTGGTATACTGCTCTCACCCATCGACACAAAGATTCACAAGCCCGGCTCACATCGCGTACAGAGCTTGGCTGAAAGGCTGGTGCCTGTATTATATGACCCAACTTTTGAATCGTCTCATCAGTTAGTTTAGAGCAGTCGAAAAATTCCAGTTCCTGGTGGAGCATGAGAGGAAAATGATACAAATCTCAAAACAATTATTGCTTCATAGGGTTCAGGAGAGGATTTTTTTTTTTACCTGAAAGAAGCTGGATTGCAACAAAAGTTGCCTGCTACTGTCCCAACCACATGGACGGTTGAATAACATGCATATAATGTCCATGACCATGACAACTCCATCAGGTGGCATCCTGTAGTGTCGCATCTCATCCACGTCAGACTGGCTCAAAGCCTGCAGTGCCTCCACAGCTGCTCGGTACAGCGGACTCACCTGCACACAAACAGCAACAGTGAAAATCCCATTTCAGTGTGTCCAATATGTGATCATACTAATCAAACCAGACCTGATTAAAGGCATCTTGAACTTGTTGCTGAACTCGATGTGACTGATTCTCTAGTTTGGAAAGCCATTCTTCTTCCTGCAAACTTTGGTGGTGGGTTCGTTCCCAGATTTTTTGTGCCATATCCACCGATCTCTGCAGCTGGTCTAGACACTGCAATGATACATAAATGCATACTGTACAATAGAAGGATTATTTTGGATCTGAGCTATTGACACAAAGGTTTCAGGTTCAACCTTTGCTCTATTTTCTCTGAGTGCTTGAACAAAGTAAAATCATTTTCAAACATCATTTATAACTATATCCTACTGCTTCTCCATTTAACCATTTCTGCTGATACGTACCTTCTGTTTTTCTTCACATTTGGCCCTAAAGCTCAGAACTTCCTGAGTGTCCCTTGCAGCTGTGTCGGTCATGACCTTCACATCTGCTAGAAGCTTTGCTAACCTAACAAGTAAATAAAAAACAAGACAAAACACAAGAAAATGTTGAGAACATTTCATAAAATACTTTTAAAAAGTTTTGGCATGGTCACACTTTAGTTTAGGGTCCAATTCTCACTATTAACTAGTTGCTTATTAGCATGCATATTACCAGGATATTGGCTGTTTATGAGTACTTATAAAGCACATAGTAATGACTTATTCAGCATATTCTACATCCCTAATCCTACCCAATACCTCAACTTAACAATTACCTTACTAACTATAAATAAGCAGTAATTAGGAGTTTACTGAGGCAAAAGTCATGGTTAATAGTGAGAATTGGACCCTAATCTAAAGTGTGACCAAAGTTTTATAATGAAAGAAGTCTTTTATGTTGAAGGCTGCATTTATTTAATAAAAATACTTCATAAATAATTCTGTTTTGGTGCTCAAGATACATTTATTTTTCTTTTCTCTTTATTATCACAGCTGAAAAGAGTTGTGCTAATATTTTTGTGGAAACCATGATATATTTTTCCAGGTTTATTTGACAATAGAAAGTTCAAAAGAACAGCATTTATTTGAAATAGAAATCTGTTGTATCTTTATAAATGTCTTTACTGTCACTTTTGATCAATTTAATGCAGCTTGCTGAAGAAAAGTATTATTTTTTTTAAAGAAAAAACTAACTGACCCCAAAGTTTTAAAGGTAGTGTATGTGTTTAAGTACATCAGCTGTACTAGCAGTCCCCTCACCGGTTGTACTGAACTCCACTTTGCTCGAAGAGGTGCCGGCAGAGAAAGAAGAACCGATCCATCAGCTCTACGTAGGACCGAGGGCCAAACGGTTGAAAATGAAGCAGTGGGACAGCATATTTTGTAGCCGATAGATGTATTCCTGCCATTGCCTTAGAAATACTATGAGCTAAGCTATCCTTGGCAACTAGAAATGCAACAATAAAAAGGCATTAAACATGAAAAAACATGAAAAAAACATTTAAAAAAAAAATAAAAAAACTAGTTGATAAAATTAGTAATAGGAATATATTTAATAGATTTACCTGTACTATCTGTCTGGGGTATCTGCTCACTGGCTTTTAAATGATAAAAGGCACTTTCAGCTAAAGCCTTAGAGGTCCAGGGTTGGTACACTTCTACACAACAGCAGAGACTTACAGCCTTGGTGACATGCGTCTCCAAATCTGAAGATTTTCCGGTTTGTCTTTCACGATTGTCCGGAAGGAGAGGATAAAGCAGGAATACGTGCATATTTCTTTTGATGTTTTTGAAATACCTGCACAAAAAGGAAATTATATAACAATAACTTTACTTTCAATTAGGAATAAATACACAATATCAGTACTAGGGTTGCAAAGGGGCAGAAAGTTTCTGGAAACTTTCCACGGGATCTTAACCTGGGGAATTTTGGAAATATTCCAATTTGGAAACTTAACAGGAATTTATGGGAATTTATATAAATTTATAATATTTTTATAAAATGTATCATATAAAAATAAATATAAACATTTTGTTTGGTCATAACATGAAATAAGTTATTTATTTTTCACATTCAAATAATTCTAATTTAGTAAATATGTAAAATATATTTTTATTGCAGCAATTGTTATGTGGTATTTATTTCAGTGTCACATGATCCTTCAGCAATATTTAATCCTAATATGCTGATTTGATACTCAGTTATTATCATTGTTGGAAACAGTTCTGCTGTTGAATATTTTTTTGGAATCTGTGATACTATTTTCAGGATTTACTGATTAATAAAAAGTTAAAAAAGAACAGAATTTATTCAAAATAGAAATCTTTTCTAACAATATCACTTTAATATCGCTTTTTATCAATTTCACACATCATTGCTGAATAAAAGTATTAATTTTGTTCAAAAAAGAAAGAAAAAATATTACTGACCCCAAAATTTTGAACGGTAGTGTATATTGTTACAAAAGATTTCTATTTTAAATAAATGCTGTTCTTTAAATTTGATAATTGAGTATCAAATTAGCATGTTAGAATGATTTCTGAATCATTCTGAATGATGCTGAAAATGCAGCTTTGCATCACAGAAATAAATGTGCATGTTATGGACTGGGGGAATGCACAGTGCATGCAGGGGTTGTGGTCTCAATTGCTCTGCAATAAGTATTGTGCTGTGTAAATGTGATTGAGGAATGTGCAGGGTAAAAATTCAACTAAAATTTCATTAAATATGGTTGTTTTAACCAAAATTATGCTGCAAGATGTTTTTTTCAACTACATAAGTACCCTGTTATAGGCTAACCTGCAATTTTGCAAATTACCGTTAATTCCCATATATTCCCATTAATTCCCATGGAAAGTTTCCAGCTTTGAAAATTTCCGGAATTTTGCAACCCTAATCAGTACTGTATCAGTTATCAACCAATATTAGTGATTTTTTAATTTATCAGTGCTTGATACTGAATATTTAATTGTGCTTGCTCATTTCCCTTATTTTTACATTTAGATTACCTTTGCCATTGTCTAATAATACATTGAAATTACCTTTGCCATCTACTAATTAAAAGTTTGAAAAAACTAATACAAAAATGCTGTTAAATGTAATTTTTAGCAGATCTCAAATTATTTATTTTTTTCATATTGTACATTATAATGTATTGGATATGTGATGTCTAAATTCACCTGTAGCATTTAAAATGATTGATTTTAGTTTTAGTGTTTTTATTTATTTTTGTAATTTATTTATTAATTTATTTAGACAAAATAGTATAGAATAGTAACATTAATATCAGTCATTTACTGGTTATCAGCCATAACATTAAAATAATTATTAATTTATCAATATCTTCCTTAATTTTAATATTGGTGCATCCTTATTTTCAATGACTTGATCTTCTGCAAAAATCACAAGAAATCCAAGAATGAAAATGCAAAAACATTTCAATAATCAGATACAAAATGATGAACACAAATTAATAAGCTTAATTAAACAATAAATTGAAACAACATCAGTATTTCAGGTAAACAATATGAAATGAAACTGATACTTATACCCTACATTTCAAGAGCTTGGTCATCCTTCAAATGGCACCGTGTATTTTTCATCCATGTTTTCATCCTTAGCGTCACTTTCTTCAGTTCCTCATCTGAATACAGTCCAGGAAGGATTCCAGTTGCCATAATTACCAGCAGTTCATCTTTAACAGCCTGGCTGGTGTCCTCATGAACCAGTAGAACCAAATGTCCAACATCCACTGCAGTTCCGCTCCAAACCTCTTTAATCATTTCCCACAACTTGGTCTCATTTCCATGATGAACCTCAATTAGTTGGTATCCCGTCAGAGCAGCTGCTAGACGTACAGTGGTCTTTCTGCCCGTTTTCTTTGTTGCTCCAAACAGAACCCCGTGTCCACCAGGAATGAGAAAAGCTCGGATGATATGCACAAGCTGATGTATGTTCTGGTGATGCACAGCCCATTTAGGACTATAATAAGTGTCATCAGAATTTCCCTTTTTATTTTCTTCTCTGCTTTTAATAGTATGAACCAATTGGTCCATCAACATATTTACATCTCTTTCCTGATACACACAGTTGCGTTTAAAATTATGATGCTGAACAATGTTGTTCAGCGCCTCACAAAGTTCTGGACTGAAGACCACATTCTGGATGAAAGAAGTTGTTTCCTGTAGAAGCTGCAGAAACTCTTCGTGTGCAGCTGGTTTTTGGTTTATGTAGTCATATCTGTTTTCACCAGAATGAGAATGAGAAGAAAACATCATTTGAAATGAACAACTTGAGGATTCAGTTGCAGATTCAGATTTACACTCTGATGTTCCTGGTTCACTCTCAACATTTCCATCATCTTTTACTTCATCCTTCATGTATGAGGATCCATCCTCATCAATTCCTGGACTATACAAGCTGGAGTTGCTCTCTACAACATAGCTCTCTTCTCTCTCTGGCTGAACTTCTGCCATTCCAAGCAAGGGAGACACATTCTCTTCCAACTGGGAAGGTGTTGAATCCAGTTGCTGGTTTACATTACATGTGCTTGATACAGATGATTGATCTGTAAGGCTTGATGTATCTGCTGAAGGTGTTTGGGATTCAGCTGACAATCTAGTGCCAAAATTCTTCTCAGAAACTTCAGCTAAAATTGAGATTAATTTTTGGCATGCCTCCTCTGAAGCTAGGCGATCACCAAAAGTGCGCAAACACTCATGCATCCACAGACGGACAATGTTGAGATCAAGAGCTACATGACCAAGAGCAGATGGAAAAAAGACTTTTTTCTCAGTTGAACCCAGACTACTCTGAAGAGCCTGCTGGACATCAAGCCTTGGCCTCCAGAGGTACATCCCTTGAAACACTTTGTGAATATCATGCAAAGAAAAGATGAAGTTTGGACTGTGTGAAGCAGCAGTAAAACATTTACGCACTGAAAAACACACATCCAGAGTTGAGGTTATGATGCAATTTGCCATATCCACAACTTTCTGCTTGGGTTGTATTTCTTTCAACCATGGTTGCAATTTCGAGGAATGAATAGAAAACAGGATTTCAGAAGACATGCTTGGGAGAGACAACGTGGTGAAGAGTCGAGAGAGCCGGGGAGACATCCGACTGCTGTTGTCTGCATTAGGAGCACTGCAAGTGCCTAGATAATTAATGGCTCTTGATTGAAACAGCTTGAAGTGAGAGCCATCTGATGTCAACACTTCACCTCTAGAAATACATTGACGCAATGTCTCTAGAGTCATTGATGTTTTACCATAAGCATCTGCAAAAAAGAAAAGAGACATAAGTATAAGTGCATAAATGTTTCCCTTGTCAATGAAATTACTAAAAATATTATGTTAAAGTTTTTTAATATAAATTTTGTCAATGATAATGAAGATGGTAAATGTGCATCATGATGATTAATTTATTTTAATTAAACTGTTGACTAAAAGACAAGAAGTACTACTAATGTTTTTGAAGAAGAAAAATCTTTAAAGAATACAATATATGATATGTTTACCATATTGTACACATTATAATTTTTCAGGAGCTCAAGTAATATATAAAGCATAATGAAAGATAAATATGCATGTTTTTAGATTTTGGTTTATTAAAACAGATGCCCAAGCAGCTGACTCAATGTAACTTCTTTAAAAACTCACCAAATGGTGCTTCATGAAGGTCATCAATGAACAGAAGTAGGTCTGGTTGCTTTAAGACCTTCATGTTGTTTAGTTGAGTGTCCTGGTATCTAACTTTCTTGAATGCATTGCACAAGTCAGAACGGTGAAGGCCTGGACTGGCAGGTAAATGGATATGTGGTCTTGCACGTGATATTAAAGACTTGCACAGCATTGTTTTGCCAGAACCAGACTCTCCCACAAGAAGTGCTGGCTGTTGAACATCCAGCAGCATGTCCAGTAGATATGCATGTATTTCGTACTATTTCAAGGGCAAGAAGTACAATTTAATCACCTGCTGAATGAGGAAAATATAATGTTGATGTTAATATGAACTCTATGAGATAAAAGGCAAACCTGAGGCACAGATGTGAAGAAGACCTGTGGCCTCTTACGCCTACTGCAGTTGATGAAATTGGTTGTGTCTCTCATTTCCTTACTGAATTCAAAGAAATGCTCAAATACCGTGCCTCCTGGTGGAGTATCAACTTCACAATGGCTCTTATACAGGGCCTCCCGCAAAAAGATCAAAATGTGGCCAGTGTCTACAACGAGAACAGGCATATTCTTTTATATACACTGTAACAAAACAAGGATTACTGGAGTATGTTTTTCACTGTATATCATAACAACTTCTAGAATTTAGTATCTTCACATATGAACATGTATACCTAGGGTGCAAATGTCCTCCAAATCCCCAAATGTAAGCTACAATAAAGAGGTTTCTTGCTTGTAACCCCCATTGAGAAGAGGGAGCCATGAGATCACTGCACGGTGGCTGGAGAACTTGTGCATTATCTGGTGAACAGAGAATGTGGAAGCTACATTTATACGCATTGTTAACAAAAAAAAAATATTTATACAAATGTGATTATCAGTGTCTTAATCAAATAAAACTTTTCAATAGGTCAAACAATCATATTCTCTGAACCTACAAGGCTGTTCCTTCAACTATGGACACTCTATAGGGAGTTGTCTCTTTAAAGACTTTTGTTACTCTCACTAGTTTAATTATTTTGATTTTGACAGTTGAAAAATGAAAAATAAATGAAAGCAAAAAATTTCCAAAAATGTTTTAATGTGCCTTATCATATAACAAAGATAAAGTTAAAATCTGTTCCTTTTAATAAAACCCTTTAGTGCCCAAAGCTGAAAAATCAGCCATAAATGCATGATTTTTACAACTGATGAGATGGAATTGAGTGGAATTCTACCTGTTGTTTTAGTTTTCCTTGAAGTGTATTTCAAGTCTTCTGTTTTCCCAGAATGCTCCAAAAGTGAATGAAGAATCTTAATAAAGGACATTATTTCCTGCAAACCATCTGTAATCCTAGACGAATGTCTGCCTTCACCCATCACTGGCCAGCACTGAAGAAAGTGCTTTGTTTTTGAGAAACACTAGTGTGTCAGGGAAAAGGTCTTCAGCAAGGTGACTCCACATTTCCAGAGTAACCTCGTCCACATTATGCTCCCTAGAGAGCACATCCATCTGACACTTCCACACAGATCTCCACAGGTTCTCTCCAGAAACATATACCAGACTACAGTGTGTCACTACAGAGGGGGTTGAATCACCAAGGTTTGTGACCTCAGCTAGTATTTTCAGTCTTGATGGCTCAGTTTTCTCTCCCGATGGAAGGTAAAGATAAGGATGTTCAAGATCGCAAAGGGTAATCAAAGAGTCCATCCAAGCAGGTCTGCCAAATGGATCACCATCCAGCACAATCCATTTCACTTGCTGTATTTGCACAGTTTGCTTTCTTTTGAAAGGGTCGATGGGCATGGCTGCTCTGAATGTCTTAAAGCTTTAGTGAAAGCTCCATCAGACCAGGAGTTGTCTATGCCAAAATAACCACCAAAAAACTGTTTGTGGGTCAAGGTATTGGGGAATATGACCTCGGTGCTAACAGAGCCCCAACATGGCATAGACAAATGATGATAGATGTCTTTAAGATCTCTTTTAGGATGACAAGCTGATTCAACCTCCAGATCCCTGGAAAGTTTTTTAAGTGCACTCACAAGGGCTTGATACAAAGTTGTTTTGCCACTACCAGCTGGTCCAAGGAGCACTACAACATTGGAGAGCTTTAGAGCTTGATGCAAGATCAACACATTTTGAAGCATTTGCGTGTCTGGATAAAATCCTTGTTGATGTGACTCGTCTTCCACTACATTTCTAAGCATACTTTGTTCATCTTGATCAAAGAACTGCTGTAGACTTGGAAAGTACCTCACTTTTGGAAAGATTTCCTCAAATAATGTATAAAACTGTGATGCTCTCTTTGGATCTGAGACAGTATACCGCATGACTGACAGAACTCCTTTGACTGCTGCTTGCTCCTCTAACTCCGCATTTATAATTGCATTAGACTGATTAACAAACTTGACCTTCTCTGGCATTGTTTCAAGGTTTGTATTTGCAGATCCTGTTTCGTTCGGACTAGAAAATGTACCCTTATCAGTTTTTTCCAAATGACGAGAGAGATGTAAATGTGTTCCAGAGGCAACAATCACATTTTTGAGAAGCACAAGCCAAGAGGTCTGATATCCACTGACAAAATCGGGGAGGCAATGTGAATCCTTAGCAAGGCTAAAGAGAGAGTCCAGGCGGCGACTTATTGTAGCTGCTTCAGAGAATCCGAATGACACCAACATCGCTTCTGCAATGATTCTGTAGTGTGGCTGCATCATTGCAACAGGCCTCATTGCAGCTCTCAAATTTTCTGGTATCTCAGTTGAGTAGCCATTATCTGAGATTGTGATACATCCATAAGTTAGCTTGGCCCAAATATTTTTTCCAGCAAAGTGACATTCCACCTCATTCACTGTACTGTTGTACTTTTTGATGAATTCTCCACTGCTACACTTTCCATCTGTGGAGGACAACTCATGTCCTTCCTTTTGTGCTTGTCTTTGAACTGCTGATAAATGTTGATGAATTTCAGTCAAAAGTTGTCCCAGCTCAGACAATGTCCCTTGTTCCAACAACTCCACGGAATCAAGCACAAGCCAAGCCCCAGTTTGAAAAGCACCTAGAAGCATTTGGGAAACAACTGAGGAACCAGTATTTAAACAACACTTCAAGATGACCACTTGTCGTCCCAGTGCATAACCCAATTGCACAGCGGCATGCTGTTTGCCTGACATGTGGGGTCCACTGATGAAAGCACACTTGAAGCTTGACAAGGCAAGAATTATGCCCATGTAAGCTTGCTCAGTTGAAGGGGTAGTCACCATCGTCCAATTCTCAGGTCCAATGTATTCATAGCCATATGGCAATTGTGTGCTCAGAATGTCAACACAGACAGTCTGATCTTCTTGAGATGGAAGTAAATCAGAAGTCATTGCATGAGCATTTGGGATAATGTAATATTTCATAAGCTTGTGCCATTCAAAAGAGGACTCCAAATCTCCTTTTACTTCAACTAGCCCATTGGTTTGGCCAGAATGCTTCATGGTCATCATAACGAAGGCACGCAAAGCTGTCAAAGTGTGTTGGGATGGTTTCTCATTTGAATTTGCAGCGTGTTCTTTTATAAGCTGGCACAAATATTGCAGTTTTGCTGCACTTTGGGATTTGATTCTCATCCACATGCCAGTTGTAGTACAATGTGATGACTTCTGGACCATACTGCACCACAAAACTTCCTCTGCCACCAAAAGACATTGCAAAGGAAACTGAGATATTAGTTTCAACAGTGAAGGAGGTTCATGAGTTACTTCTGAACTGTTCCCCTTGCTATTCCCAATCAGGTCTGGGGTGCCAGGAAACTTTTCAAGCATTGAATTTTGCTGGACAGCTAAGCATTTCAGAAATGTCTGTTTCACTGCTTGATACAATTTTTGCTCAAAGAGATTAAGCCAAGCCACAGGACTGAGGTTTGACTCAAGAGGACAGACGAAGGGAACATGTTCACTAAATTCTCCATATACACCATGTACCCACATTTGTTCATTACTTAGAGCTGATAAATAATTTTCACTGCAAACATCATCTTTAACTTGAACATCAAGCTGCTTCACTCCCTTGAAGCATTTCTGCACCAGAGGTAAAAGTGAGGAAGGTGCTGGGAGCTGTAAAGAGAGAAGTTTCATCACCTCTCCATCACTGAGAAAGTAGAGTCTATGGAACAGGTTTCGTGGTGACTCTAAGACGTAGAGTAAGTGACTGGAAATCTCCTCCATTGTTGTGAGTCCGTTCATAAAGGCAGCACGTAGACTCTGTCCTTGTAAACTGTCACTGGCCTCTGTTGTTTCACTCAGTTGAACAAAACTGGATACATGTGGGTCATTAACTGTGATCTCAATGATTTCACGAAATACCTTATCCACTGGGTGAAACTTCTCTTGCTACAATAGAAGAAAGTTTGATCAGTTAGAGAAAATTGTTTCACTTAAACTGCATTAAACAAACTAAGCATTACATCAAAAACATACCAACTCAGACTTTTGGAAGCGTATTTCATTGAATGTTCTGCTTAAAAAGATCCATTTCTGCTGATATCGCTCAAATATATCAAGCAGTTTATCTATAGTTAAAGGCAAAAGAAAACAAGAAATTAACCTTTCTTAACACTCTCTACTGTCCAGATATAAACTGTTGACACCTATGTCAGGAATATACCTTGCTCTTGTAAAAGCAGCAGCCAGTGTTCAACATCTTTCTGAAACTCAGCAACATGTGGAGAACGCAGCATATCAGAAAAGGTCAGAACACTTTCCTTAGTCTGAGCCAAAAGCATCTCTAAACCTGAAAGAGATACAAAAAAAAAAGTTATGTAATATATGCATGTAACTGTACGATCTGTACTAATAGTTGAGATTAGCTGTATAGATGGGAGAGTATATAACTTACCAATAATGGTGAAGGTTCCACCATCACGAATGTGATGCTTTGGTGCATTTTGACTGGATTGTTGTGGGCTCTGCTGTTGCTGGACAGTAATAATGAACCTGGTATGATTGAATTCTGCCCCTTCCCAGTGTCTCTGAAGTGCTCTGAAAGTCTGTTCCATGTCTGCCTCAGCTTTGGCATCTAGACAGACCTGGAAGCCAATGCACATCCATACCCCATAGCTTATAATGATTGAAAAGCAGTTAATGTTAAGTTTTCACATTACATATTTACAAGTGTAAACAAGTGCTACTGAACCTTGTTGATTTTACTTTGATGCCTCTGTAGCTCTTTGGTCATGAGATCAGCCAGCGTTACTTTGCATTCGCTGTCAAACAATAGACCAACTCCTACAGAAACAATTATATTGATGGTTTGGATCCTAGTATATATGATATTACAGGTTCCTACTAATTAAAAACTATTTTAAACTAACCTGATACTTATGTATGTTTATGTCATTTACCCTTTGATATGTTTCTCCAGTGCTTCTGTTTCAGTGTGGGGCTTCTCAGCTTACTCAAAACAGGGAGTAGCTGGTTGAACCCCTGCAAAATCTGTAGGGTTTTCTGTAGCAAAGCATCATGGGAGGGTATAATTTTTGCAAATGCCTCTGCCTGCTGTAGCCATTCACTAACCTTGTCTTGGGTTTTAGACACCTCAAACTGCAAATGCAAGAGAAGTATTATATGCAGAATCAAAAAAACTGTTTGGTGGTTAGTAACTACATACCTTCCTGAACTTCAGTAGCTTCCACTCTTGAATTTTTTTGGACGACATGCTCATCAGCTCCCAAAGCCCTTTCCTTGCTTCAATATTCTGCTGTGCTACAGTCACAAAAGTGAGATCCAGTTGGTGACCTGAAAGAATAAATGAAACCACTGACATGAAACCAGTGCATTAAAACCACTGAAAGAGAGTGGTTTAGGATCCTGAGCACATTGTCCTACCTCTCAGAATTTCACTGGCTCTGCTATGATCATTCAACTGCTCAGCAATCACATAGAATTGACTGCACAATTCTTTCAGCTGGACAGGCATTTCTTTGCCATTCTGGTCAGGGTCAAGATAGTGTCCAGAGGTGGCTCTTGAAACCAGGCTGTCTAATTCGTTTACTAATGAGGAAACATTGCTGTCCAGTGTATCAAGCATAGAAGGAAGCTGTTGGGTAACCATTTCTGCAGCTTTTTTCAGGAGTGGAACAAACTGATTCCACAAGTCAACTATCTGCAGAAATAGTTGGCTGTTAGATTTTGCAACTCAGTGAAATCAGTTAAATAAATTACATATTTTCAAATGTACCTGCTTCATCGAGATAATATCATTTGAAGCCATGTGTGCATAATTCCTTCTCACAGTTTCCTGTAGGGAGTGGAGGTCTTCCAGCTTCTGCTGCATATCTCCTGACATTCTCTCGCAGCACTTTACCTGCATAAATATAATAATGTTGAATGATTACTCCACAGTTTACACTGATTGACCAGCACTGACAAAGCAGTATGTCAAAGTCAATACCATGTTTGAAAAAACTGTGAACTTGTGAAAAGTGTTTGGCTCAGACTCCATGACTTCCATGGCTCTTTTCAGCTGAGAAGAGAGATTCTCAGAACGTATTTGCAAATCTTCACACAGTAGCTTTAGCACATCCTGGTCAATAGTGATTAACATGGAACCTTAACACAAAAACAGGACAAGAAATGAACATACCAATACCAATATATATCATACCAATGCCTGATACACAAACTTAATCGCTTTGTTTCTAAACTGCACAAGAGACCAACACTTCTGTATAGAAAAATCCCATTCATTTTCTTCATTGAAAAAAACAAATTCTTCAAATTCTTTTCAAACACTTTGTCACTACAGATACAATTTGTGATTGTTGTGAAATTATGTTGTGAAGTTAGGATATTTTTAAATCCTTAAGGAGACAATGAATACAAAAAATATGAACCAAGAATCAAGAACCAAGAACCAAGGTCTCTGGAAAAAAGTGAGTTTGGTGTTAGCGTGTTGCTAAGCTAATGTAATACACTAGTAATAATTACAAGTACATACTGTAGGACAAAAATATTGGGTCAAATAGTCCATTTTTAATTATATGCAACTAATGTTACTTGTAGATTTCAGTATTGACTAAAATATAGTATAATATGTAGTATAAAGTAGTAGTATAATATAAAGTATAATCAACTCAACACTTTCCACTATCTTGAATGTTTTTTTTTTTTTTCTCTTTTCACTGAAAAGTCGCAATGAATCCTAGGATTGCCTATAACTGCTGTAACTCATTTATCTTTCATTAACAGCCATTCAAGTACTGTAGCTGATTTATCATGAATTCAAAAAAAGGCAAACACACCAATATCCTTTTGGATGGTGGAGAACTCAAGAGTGAACAACTTATTTGATGTAGTGAAGAACTGAGGCATGCTGTGAAATTTGTCCATCCAAAAATGAAGTTTCTTGATTAGCTCCTCATATTTCAGAGGGGAACATCCACGTAAGGTCTCTAGAGAGACTGAACCCCACTGACTGGTGAACAAATGAACACCTATCAACCAAGAGTGGCTCTTGCACAACTGGAGCACCTCTGTAATGGCGTCCTACACAAGAGAATCAAAGCATCATAACTGCAATGCTTATTTTGTGGTGTAAGCTTCTAGACATATTTGTACTCTTCTAGGCATGGTATTATTTGAATTTAAAGCATACACAATGTCAAGAAGAAAAAGTCAGAATACCTGTGCAATCTTTTCCTGCTTATTCTGAATCTCTTGTGTTCCAACATGCACTTTCAAGTTCCACTCCAGCAGTCTCCGTGGCAGAGGATGATAATGACCTTGCACTCTTTGTGCCTGAACCCTGAGAGAGTTCATTTTGACAGGCACTACAGTTTGAGGTGACATATCATGCTTCATTTGGGAGGAAACACTGTACCGACCTGTTACTTCACAACCTTTGGCTTTAAATTCTGAAAAGAGAATGCTAAATATGAGAATGTTATGCTGCATGTTGTATATGCTGATTGTTGAAGAATGTTACTTTTTTTATTTGATGCTACAAGCTCTGCTGAGTACCTGCAATGAGGTCTTCAATACAACTGGTGGGCAAACAGCCTTTAGAGTCACATGACAAACTGCAGGAGTCAAATACCTGTGTAGATCACATCACCAGGTTAGCATACCCGTGTAAAAAAAGAAGTGTGCCTAATTGTATTTAAAAAAAAAAAGTATTTAAAAAAAAACTACTTGCAGATAATATATTAACCAAAATTAAGTCACTGTGATTTTGCCAAGTAAGACCAACATCTTTGTTGATCCTGGAACAACATTCCAATCAACCAATCAGATTTGAGGGACAAGTTTACCATTTATGTGAAGTTTAGGCTTGCAACCAGGCTTAGGTGCTTCTACATCAATGTTATTCACCTATCTTTCCCCCCTGGGATAAGTTATGGGTAGGATTAGGTTTAGGGGTAGGAATAGGGTTAAGACTACATTTTCAGACTGGAATGTTGTTCCAGGATCAACAAAATATGTTGATCCAGGAACATGTCTTACTTGGCAAAATCATGGTGACCTAAATAAAAAATACTCAAATATTGTTATGGACAATGGGGGGACCTTGAAGTCAAAAAGGTTGAGATCCACTGCCTTAAATGTCAGTATATTTGGCAGTACACTTTAAGCATATTTCATATGGGTAATTATGAACTTACATATAGAGATGTACTGTGCTTATGTCCTATTTAAGTGGGTCAAAAAACACTCTAAGTTCAGCTAATTGCATATGATATAAATTTAAACTACAATACATTTTCATTGAATTGCAATTCCTATTTATGTCAATTAACTGTACAAAAAGATCACATTCATTACATTTTTAAAGGTGCCCTAGATTCAAAATTTGAATTTACCTTGGCATAGTTGAATAACAAGAGTTCAGTACATGGAAAAGACATACATTGAGTTTCAAACTCCATTGTTTTCTCTTTCTTATGTAAATCTCATTTGTTTAAAAGACTTCCGGAAAACACGCGGATCTCAACATAACACCGACTGTTACGTAACAGTCGGGGTGTACGCCCCAATATTTGCATATGCCAGCCCATGTTCCCAACATTATGAAAGGCATTAGACAAGGGCAGCCAGTAACGTCTGGATCTGCACAGGTGAATCAACAGACTAGGTAAGCAAGAACAACAGCGAAAATGGCAGATGGAGCAATAATAACTGACATGATCCATGATAGCATGATATTTTTAGTGATATTTGTAAATTGTCTATCTAAATGTTTTGTTAGCATGTTGCTAATGTACTGTTAAATGAGGTTAAAGTTACCATCGTTTCTTACTGAATTCACGGAGACAAGAGCCATCGCTATTTTCATTTTTAAACACTTGCGGTCTGTATAATTCATAAACACAACTTCATTCTTTATAAATCTCTCCAACAGTGTAGCATTAGCCGTTAGCCACGGAGCACAGCCTCAAACTCATAGAGAATCAAATATAAACATCAAGATAAATACTTTACTCACATAATTCGAAGCATGCATACAGCATGCATGACGAACATCTTGTAAAGATCCATTTGAGGGTTATATTAGATGTGTGAACTTTGTAAATATGCTGTAATATAATCGATAGCTCGTGTGGCAGGGAGCACGCGAATTAAAGGGGCGGCGCGCTGAAAAAATCAGTGCATAGTTAATGATGCCCCAAAATAGGCAGTTAAAAAAAATAATTAAAAAAAATCTATGGGGTATTTTGAGCTGAAACTTCACAGACACATTCAGGAGACACCTTAGACTTATATTACATCTTGTGAAAAAGCATTCTTGGGCACCTTTAAAGTATATTAAGTACTTCTTTTTTACATGGGTATACTTGTCAATACTTACATCAATATGGTGAAAAAAGAATCCTTATTTGTATAGCAGTAGACTAATAAATAATACTAATAAAAAGGACTAACACTGCTAGCACAAAGGTTACAGATAAAATATTATTATTGAAACATTCTTATGAATAGCTATGAAAAATCTGCTGAATGAGAAATTATAATTATAAAATATGAGTACTTCCCTCATTATAGCATTTTTCTTTGACCAGTTAGTGACTTCTCACCTGCAGGACAGAGTCTGCTACTGATAAAACCGCTCCAAGCAAAACCTCTTGAAACAAGTGCAATGGAGGAAAAACAGCAAGCTGATCATCTGCTCCGAATATAATCTCTGCCTGGAAGAGACCACCCTGTTGCTCCCGTTCTCTCTGAAAGGTTTAATGTAAGAAAACATTTGTAAAGGAGAAAATGAATTCCTATAATACATAAAAAACAGACTACATTTATTTCTCAAATCAAATTAAGACTTAAAACCTTGTCCCATACTTTTAAAACATTGTTTAGGAATGCTGTGATCTCACGCTTTGAGATGGTGACAAGGTTTTGAACAGTCATGTGGTCAGCTAGAGCAGCGAGGTTTCCCAGCGACTGTATGGCTTGCTCTGCCTTACTGAGTTCTTTCTGTAGGTTTCTAAAGTATGTGAGCTGAAGGTATAGGGATGGACTGCTCTTGTAGAGCTTTGTGTGTTCCACTTTCATTTGGAGCTCCTGATGTGCTTGGTAACTCCTATCCTTCACCTGCAAGTAGATGATGATGTTAAGTGCACTGTATATTTATTAACATTAAAGGGTTTGTTCACCCAATAATGAAAATTCTGTCATTATTTACTCACCCTCATGTCCTTTCAAACCCGTAAGACTTTTGTTCATCTTCGGAACACAAATGATGATATTTTTAATGAAATCCGAAAGATCTGTCCCACCACTGACAGTCTATGCAACTACCACTTTTAAGCATCTAAAAGTTCATAAAGAGATTGTAAAACTAATCCATATGAATTGAGCGGTTTAGTCCAAATTATCGGAAGAGACTCAAATCGCTTTTTATGATGAACATTGAATTCAGGCTTTTATTCACATATTAAAGGATTAATCCACTTTCAAATAAAATTTTCCTGATAATTTACTCACCCCCATGTCATCCAAGATGTTCATGTCTTTCTTTCTTCAGTCGAAAAGAAATTATTGATGAAAACATTCCAGGATTATTCTCCTTATGGTGCGTTCACACCAGACGCGAATGAAGCGTTAAGCGCGAGTGATTTACATGTTAAGTCAATGCAAAGACGCGAACAGACATCCTGCGGCGCGAATGATGCGGCGCGAATTGAGCGTTTCGGGTGTTTGACGCGCGAAATGTGCAAGTTGAAAAATCTGAACTTTGGCGAAATTTCACACCGCGTTAACCAATCAGGAGCTTGCTCTAGTAGTGACATGACGTAGCGAGCTGAAGCAGAAATCCGAAACAACATGGAGGACAAAATCATTGTCGCTGTACATCTTCATACTTTTATAGAAACAGGAATAAAAAAGATCTTGCTTGAAAGGAAGTGAGTGAGGAGGCTGGACAATCTGGCAAGTTGTAAAAAACAGTCTTTACTCAATTTGAGCTACATAAATATACATATTGAGACTACAAGCTTGCTAAAGCCGACCAATTGAGCTTATTCGCTGTAATTTCCCCGCTGACAAGTTGTGTTTATTCAGAGGAAGTGTGCAGAAAGAAGTGGAAGAGTCTGGGACACATAAAGAAGCCGAAGAGCCCCTCTCATGACGCGAATTCGCGTCTTTTGTGAAGTGAATTTCACGCGCGAATGAAGCGAGTAAACTCAAAATGTTCAAGCGCCCAACTAACGCGAATAGCGTGATTTATTTGCGCAAGTCGCGTCTGGTGTGAACGCACCATTATAGTGGACTTCAATGGCCTCCAAATGGTTGCAGCTTCAAATGGCTTTAAATGATACCAGACGAGGAATAAGGGTCTTATCTACTGAAACAATCAGTCATTTTCAAAAAAAATACAACTGTATATGATTTATAAACACAAATGATCGCCTTGTACGTGCTTCCGCTTTCCGTATTCTTCAAAAAGCTTATGCTGTATGTCCTACGCCTTCCCTATTCTACTTACGGAAAAAAACTAAACTGGCGCCATGTTCGTTCCGTAAGTAGAATAGGGAAGGCATACAACATATTTTCATCAAAAACCTTAATTTCTTTTCGACTGAAGAAAGAAAGACATGGACATCTTAGATGACATGGGGGTGCGTAAATTATCAGGAAAATTTTATTTGAAAGTGGACTAATCCTTTAAAATTGATCAGCGCACAAAAACAGAAGCTCAACCGTACTTGTTTGACGCGCGAGAACAAACCTCATTGGTTCTTGCGAAAGCTCAAACATGCTGTGTAACACACGAGAATGAACCTCATTGGTTCTCGTGTGTCAAGCAAGCATGCTTGAGTTACCATTTACCATAACTGATGAATGTTTATATGTGAATAAAAGCTTAAATTAAATATATGGTCATCATAGAAATCGATTGTGTGTTTTAGAAAATTTGGACTGAACCACTCAATTCATATGGATTAGTTTACAATCTCTTCATGAACTTTTTGAACCATCAAAGTGGTAGTTGCATAGACTGTCAATGGAAAGGGACAGAAATCTCTAAGGCTGCGTTTACACAGCAAATATTAATGCACAGATCTGATCTTTTGACAATATCCAATTTTTTGTCCCGTCTGTTTACATTCACTTTAGATTTCATTAAAAATATATTCATTTGTGTTCGGAAGATGAAAAAAAGTCTTACAGGTTTAGAACAACATGAAGGTGAATAAATGATGACAGAATTTTCATTTTTGGGTGAACTAACCCAAAAATGAAAATTCTGTCGTCATTTATTCACCTCTGTGTCATTCTGAACCTGTGTGACTTTCTGTCTTCCATGTAAAGGCATGTCAATATTCAACTACATTGGTCAATATTCAACTAACATTGTATGGAAAAGAGCAACTTGAACATTCTGCTAAGTAACTCCTTTTGCATTCCACAAAAGGAAGAAAGTCCTAGAAGTTTTGAATGACATGAGGAAGAGTTAATTAGCGAAATGCAACTGTTATACCATACCATATCAAGTATTGCAGCACGGCAATGTAGGAAACTATGTAAAGAAACTTGAGCTGTCTGATTCTTTTCCAGGAGTGCGCTTTGGAAATCTAAGAGTGTGTAAGTCCTTAAATCATCCCGTGGCAGCCAAGTGACTTGCTTTAGCTCCTCAATTAATCTAGGAAAAATAAAAGGCTTGAGATAAACAAAATGTAAATATTTATAGCAACACAAATCTTTAATTTCAATTTCACTTTTAACATGTCTTGGGGGACAAAAACCTGGAGATTTGTAATAAGCCATCTCTGAACTGGGGCACTGCTGTCAGCAGCTGAGATGGAAGGCAGTCAATCCTGCGTTCGACAGTAACCTTGTGTACATTTCTGTGCCATCTAAAAAAATTGTCAGTTAGATAACTGCTTGTATAAAGGTCTGTATAATCAGACATTCCAAAGTTAACAGAACATTAAAACTAAAGTTAAGTCACCGTTTGAAGGTCTTGCGCAGTAAATAATCTCTGAAAAATGGGATGCTTCTTACAGCTCCCCAAAGCACAGACTCTCGATACCACTCTGCCAGGGTCCTGAGTTCAACACAGAAGCCATCCTGCATATGTATTACAGTTGTGGGGGAGAAGGTGTAGTAATCTGCGCCTGCTGCACTGCGAGAGACCACTCTCAAGTCATATGGCCTGAAAAAGAGCATATAAGTTATTTATTTTTTTTTTATTTTTTTACATATACTGTATGTATAAAACTGAAATATTGTACTGCAAATAAATTATTATATAAAATAACTATGACTGGCACCTGTGAGGACCATCTTCAGAAGTCTTCAAATAGTAAAATTCACGTTCCCCCAGATGCTTTTTCTTGGCTAATATCTCAACTACCTCAGTTCCAGTGAGTGGTTTGGGTTTGCACTCTTTCCCTGTTTTAGTCTTTTCCTTTGGGTCTGCAAGCTTCTCATGTTCAGCACTTGGAAAAACAGACAAGCTATTTACAATCTTCAAAGCAAAACAGAGAATAAGTGAATGAATGGAATAAGTTGGCAATAGTCAATTTACCTGAAGTGTCCGACATTTGAGGGCTGACAGGTTTCTTTGACAGGTGTCACAAAACGGGGTCCTTCGTTCCACACAGTCTCTCTGACTGCCAGTCCAGTGCCCATCTGTGATACCAGCTGAGGTAGTTTAACAACAGACAGATCATTTTGTGGTGGAGACAAGGTCCTGAAACTGAGGGCGCGAAAAGGTGAGGGTTCACGCTTAAAAGCTGGTGTGGCAATAAGAGATTGACGACTTAGCAGTCGAGGCTGAGAGGCTATAAGATCAAAACTGCAATCTGATGAGCAGTCGGGCCTGTTTTCTCTTTTGCTTTGGGTAATCGCAGGTCCTGTAAAGACATTTCCTTGAGGTTCTCTCTTGGGTGATGACATGGTGAAGTCAGTTTGAGATATTACTCATTGCACAATGAACTTGTGAGGAAGTCTGTGAGGAAGCCCATCTTCTGACAAAAAAAGAAAAAAAAAAGAAGAAAAAAAAAAGAAGAAAAAAAAAATCCAGTTTCATATTGTCCTGTCAACATGAATCAACTGTCTATAGATAATATATTATAATGACCACTTAATACTGGATTACTTTAAGTAAAATAAAACGTCCAAGACTACATTTCAATTAGCCTAAGGGCTACAGTTTTTAGAGAAAACTTTTATCTAAAATAATTAAAATTGTGTAGTTTGTGTAACTCGAAGCCCACAGGAGCACATTAAATTAACGTAAAAGCACACGTAGGCTATAAGTACACTACACTATGTTAATACAAATATGTTCTATTGTCATTTTCAGTTTATACTTAACAATACTTTCTATCCTACTAAGTAACTTATGTTGCTTGGATACAAAGAACGAGAAACAATAAGAAAGTTTGTTGACGAGTCAGACAAAAAGATAACAACGCTGTTGTTTTGCTAGATTGGTGAAGAAAAATAAACATTCAACATTATTTTTTAAATATAAATACATATGTAGTGAAGTAAATTTGTCCTACCTGGGATCAAATCTCAGCACATCGGTGTGTACTAGGCCAACTCACATTCTGTTCCCATGGGAACAGCCGCAAACTCGATATTCTGTCTATTAACGGTTACAATAAATATTGTTCGCCGTAAATTTCTTATTTGGCAAATAAACGATCATGTACGAATATAGAACAGATTCATGCTGCAGGAAAATTAAAACTAACATTTCAGAAAAGCCCCATTTAAAGGGACCTTGGAGTAAATCTGTTGACAGTAGCCTACATGAATGATTACGTGCTTAGAAATGCTTTAACATTAGAAATGGCAAATAATAATATTATTAAATTATGTATTTACATTTTTTACTGAGTCTAAAGGCTCACCGCTAGTTGCAGTTATTATCCCTATGTGAAGAAAAAAAAATGGATGTATTGCTGCTCTTACAAAAGTTAGTATTATAAAATAGTGTAATAGTGTTTAGTCTCTTTCACAAGGTATTTCTCTATGAAGGCTTACTGTGGTGTCTGATCCATTAATCAGCATTACTGACCGACATTTTAGATGGATTAATAGTTTAACAAAAATACTGTCCTTTTATTGTGGCTTAAGCTTTCAGTTTTACACCCAGAAAATTAAACTCTCCAGAAACGTACATGAACCACGTTGTTTATAGTTGTGCATCCAAATGGACTGAATCCTTAAAATTAACATTGAAATAAAAAATAAAAAATGAATCAGAATTTGAATTTCACATGCCATTCTTTATGTGACATCTGATATTAGAGACCAAGATTCTAATAGGCAATGAACATAAAAATACATTTCACACATTCATTATGTAGAATTTTTTAATACCCGATTAATGTTTAAACACACTAAAACAAAATCCCAAATAACAGTATATATAAAAAAAAACAACAAAAAAAAAAAACAGATTTGTCAGAATTCGGTCATTTTCTTGTGTGTGTCTGCTTTCTTTTGCTCTCTCTGGATGGACTGTTCCTGAGCCTTCAGCTGCTCCAGCAACTTGCGGGAAGCATTGAGCTTCTCTTCTAATCGACTGACCACTGTAGCATCCCTGAGGACAGAGAGGAAGGAAAGACTTAAAGAAACTGAGAAAGAGACAAAAATAACAGTGTTGGGGAGTAAAAAAAAACTAAAAGCAGCAATACGGCTAACTTCACTTTTTCAGTAGCATGACAATGGCTAATTAACAGCAGTTTTTGCAATTTTTGGAAATCTGTATCGTATGAGCAGCTTTATGGCAGAGCAAACAGAGGTAATCAAACATGCTCTCCAAAAAAATTGTCCTAAAAAGTCTGACTCATTTTAATTGTACAACTGTGAGTTTATTTCTCTAATTCATTCAATATTCGTATATTTATCAATATCTATTCACCCAGTTTGTATGGACAACTTATTTAAATGGTTTAAATGAAAGAAATGAGTCATCAAAAAGTCTGACTCATCAAATTGGTTCAACTCAATTAAATGATCTACATTCAAAAATGAGTCGACAGAAAGTCTTAGGCTGCATCTGAAATCGCGTAAGACAAAAGAAGAATGTCTGAATTCAAAGTACTCATAAAATAGTAGGCAAGAAGTACCCGGATTACCTACTACTTACAGCAAGATGCTGAAGCATGCATACGATTGACACTTTACTATCCCATGAGGTCATGGGGGAGGATTTGTGAATGACAGTGAAGCGACACAACTGACACTGCTAGGTCACATGATAAATGACAATATGGCCAATGTAGTACGTCCAGATTACATTCATACTACACACATTTATACTATATAGAATGTACTGTTTTAGCGCTTGTGAAGTAATTACTTATTCAAAATAAGTAGTTATTTTTTTGTTTTTGCACACAAAATGTATTCTCATCGCTCCATAAAATTAAAGGGATCCTATAATGCCCCTTTTACAAGATGTAATATAAGTCTGGTGTCCCCAGAATGTGTCTGTGAAGTTTCAGCTCAAAATACCCAACAGATCATTTATTATAGCTTGTTAAAATTGCCACTATTTGGGTGTAAGCAAAAACACACTGTTTTTGTACGTGTCCATTTAAATGCAAATGAGCTGCTGCTCCCGGACCCATTTCCAGAAGAGGGCGGAGCTTTAACAGCTCACGCTTCGGTTGCTCAACAACAACAAAGCTGGAGAATCTCACGCAGCCAAAATGTCAATGCTCGGTAATGGTGTTCAGCCTTACATCATTCAAACCGGAGTCGGACACTGATGGAGAGACTCAGGAATGCAAATGGATGTTTCTGAATGGTTAGTGGATAAATTTATGTAGTTGCTGTGGGGTTGATGGTGTGGAACGATATGAGGGTGAGTAATTAATGACAGAAATTTAAACATTTTTGGGTGAACTGACCCTTTAAATTGTTTAAATGAAAGGAAATGAGTCATCAAAAAGTCTGGTTCGTTTGGACAACTCATCTGAATGGTTTAAATTAAAGAAATTAGTCATCAAAAAGTCAGATTCATCCAATCGGTTAGTTCAGACAACTCATTTAAAGGGTTAGTTCACCCAAAAATGAAAATTCTGTCATTTATTACTTACCCTCATTCCACACCCGTTCGACCTTCGTTAATCTTCAGAACACAAATGAAGATATTTTAGTTGAAATCCGATGGCTCCGTGAAGCCTCCATAGGGAGCAATGGACATTTCCTTCCAAGATCCATAAAGGTATTAAAAACTAGGGCTGGGCGATATATCGCATCGATTGACCTTCGTTAAGCCGGTTCTGATTTCAGAACCTGCTTTCAGATGGAGCGGCATTTAATGAAGAGCCGTATCACTTAAGCCACGCAATATCGCGTTCATTTGAGCCGATTCATCTGATGGCTCCGTGAGGCCTCCATAGGGAGGTACTAAAAACATATTTAAATCGGTTCATGTGAGTACAGTGGTTCAATATTAATATTATAAAGCGATGAGAATATTTTTGGAGCGCCAAAAAAACTAAATAACGACTTATTTAGTGATGGTCGATTTCAAAACACTGCTTCATGAAGCATCGGAGCACAAATGAATCAGTGTGTCGAATCATGATTCAGATCGCGTGTCAAACTGCCAACAGCTGAAATCATGTGACTTTGGTGCTCCGAACAGCAGATTCGACACACTGATTCATCTGTGCTCTGATGCTTCCTGAAGCAGTGTTTTGAAATCGGTCATTATTTAGTTTTTTTGGCGCTCCAAAAATATTCTCATTGCTTTATAATATTAATATTGAACCACTGTACTCACATGAACCGATTTAAATATGTTTTTAGTACATTAATGGATCTTGAGAGAGGAAGTGTCCATTGCTCCCTATGGAGGCCTCACGGAGCTATCGGATTTCAACTAAAATATCTTAATTTGTGTTCTGAAGATTAACGAAGGTCTTACGGGTGTGGAACGGCATGAGGGTGAGTAATAAATGACAGAATTTTCATTTTTGGGTGAACTAACCCTTTAAGGGTTTACATTCAAAAATGAGTCTTTAAAAAGTCTGATTCATCTTAACGGTTAGCTCGGAAAACTGAATTTAAATTCAGTTTAATACTGCTGTTAATCACTCAATTATATAAATATGGTGATTTGGAATCATTTAAATTCAAACTAAATGATTTGTTCAACTCATATGAGGAAAATAATTTTTATGTCCATATATCCCCAATCAGCTTAAAATTTTCAAAAGAGCAGACAGCAGTTGAACTGCTCTCGCAACACTGGTAAGAGTAATATTGAGAAAAGAAGGGATTATGGAAAGGGAAAGATAAAAAATTGTCCGAGTGCAAAAGAAAATGAGGAAAGCATACCTTCCATTTCGTTTACTAAGAGACTTAGTGAGTTGCTGGATCTCCCTTTCCACTTGAGTGACTTTCTCCGTGGCCTGGAACAGACGAACATTCAGTGAACGTTTAATGCTCTTTCCGCCCCTGTAGGCCTCTGCACCAGTGACGGATGAGCTTGATGAATGAGATGCAGGCTGAGATCCACCACCAAGCTTAGAGTTCAGGAAATCAAAAACATTGTGGCGTGTTGATGTGGAGGCCTTCCTCTTCCTCTGTTTAGCCTTTGGTTTACGTGAGGCTGGGTTATTCTTAGCGATAGCGGCTGCAGTCTTTCTCTGAGTGAGCTCAGCACATATGTCCAATGAGCGGCCTTTGGGAAGAACCACTGCCTGAACTGGCTCTACACGACCAGAGAGGGTTTTCCCCAAACCTATGCATACAAAGAGACACTTGCTTGCTACAAATGTATGAACGAGACAGAAAGATCTGTTCTGATGGTTTTTAGACTGGACGTCTGTTATAGTCACCTACCTTTACCAAGCTCATAACCCATTTTCAGCAAGAGCTTGGAGCCAATGCCACGTGTGTGAGCCTCCCAACCGCAAAACTCTGCACGGTTTACCTGGGCCATATCCTCCTCCATTGATGATATTACTGTAATGAGATACAAAGTCAACTTGATTTCAACAATACCCTGTAAATGTGTTGAAGAGCTCGAAATCTAAGCATCTGTATTTGTGTATGGGCAGTGAATTCCAGCAACCTGCACATCTGCTCTATTAATTGTTAAACTGCAGGTAGACATGATTAATGTTAATTCATCTGACCCTTAAATTGAGCTGACATTTTAAAAATTATTCTGCAAAAAGTAAATGGAAACAGTTAACATCCACAATGACATTCTTTTAATTGTAATCTGATCATAGATGGGTAAATCTCACAATAATAAATCCAATCCACACTTAAAAAGGGAACATAATTAGAAATTATATTTTCCATAAAGAAATTACTATTTTAGTACCATTATTTTTAAGCAAAATATAATTTATTTATTTTGATTTTGCAGAGAAATAAAACCTAGACAGAGATTCTCATATATTTTCCCCAGACTGTGTGCATTCCGGTGTGTAATGTACATCCCAGGTAATGGTGTGATTGCGCTTTAGCACCTTTAGCATAGCCGGCATCACACTGATCGGTATCATCCTCAGAGTCCGACGAGGAAGAGGAGGAACCATCATCCTGACGAAGAGGAGGAATGATCCCATCAGCCTCCAGCACAGCCTCTTTCAACAGCAGCGAGTCAAATTTCACTGTGTAAAAACCACCTTCAATCTCTGGAAACAAAGAAGCAGAACCTTTAATGTCTCGCACTGTTTTACCAGATTGAGTGAATGTACTGTTGCATTTCTGTACAGTCTATAATTGAAGGTGCTATTTTCCATGAAATTTCCCCTTGGGGATCAATAAAGATTCTCTCTCTGTTTTGTAAACTGTAGGGAAGGAAACAAACAAATGATATAAATGTAGCAATATCTGTTCTTCCTTTTATTTTTGTTGTTAGTTGTCAAAAAACTAGTATTGTACCTGATATTCTGGCTGGATACCAGATGCCATCTTCATGCTTGGCCAAACACGCAGAGCCCGACTCCATGTTACTGATGTCAGCCTCCTAGGAAGTCTCTGAGCTCTGATACACACACCACCTCACCATGAGAGAACCTGATAAACACACACTAGTCATGACAGTGTGTCAAGATCAATGTGTTTCTTAAAATATCAGGTAACTTTTTTTATGAAAAGGCAGTTAAATTAGTTTGTTAAAATGTATGTGGTGCAACTCCCCCCAAAAATATTATATTTTTAAATTAAATTATTAGAATATATATATATATATATATATATATATATATACACACACACACACATATTATACATATATATATATATGAGAATATATATATATATACACATACATATACACACACACACACATATATATATATACATATATAAAATAAAAAGTATTTTTATATATAAATGGCATGCATTTAATAATTACCTAAATAAAAAAAAAGTATTATTTTTATAAAACATTTAATAATAATATTAAATAATAAATAATTAATATTAATAATATTTTAAAGGTAAAAGAGTATATATATATATTCATACATACTCTTTTACCTTTAAAATATTATTAATATTAATTATTTATTATTTAATATTATTATTAAATGTTTTATAAAAATAATACTTTTTTTTATTTAGGTAATTATTAAATGCATGCCATTTATATATAAAAATACTTTTTACCTTAAAAATATAATTAAATTTTTAATTGAAAAAAATAATACTTTTTTAAGTAATTACTAAATGCATGGTAATCATAATACCTTGAAAATTAAAATGTACTAATAATTACCAATAATTATTTTTAAGTAATTATTAAGTGTATGATTTATAAAATGTATTATATAATTGTAAAGTATTATTTATAAAAATATTTATAGAAAATAAATTAAAATAAATTAAATTAAATTAATTAAAATAAATTAATTAATATTTAAATTTAATTAATGTAGGTTATTTTGAAATATGCATTATTTATAAAAAATAAATTTTACTTTGAAGATATTTAAAAGTTTTATTAAAATAATGATTAAGATGTGTTAAGTCACATGAATTAAATGTGTAAGGAAAACATATTTTTATGTTTTACCCAATGTAGGCTAATTTAAACTTTTGTTGAAAATGGTGCATTGGTGCAGTGGTTTTTTCAAAACCTTTTTTTTTTTTTTTAAATGTTTACCTCTTACTGTTGAAAGTTTTATATCTGGCAGTCAAAAAAAAGAAGTCAAAACTGCCTCCACAAGTTGCATACCAAGTTTACATTAAACTTGAAAATAAAAAATGTGTAAAAAAGAAAAACTCATAAAATGAAGCACCTGCAGTTGTCCATGAAACGGCACTTTCCCTCAAGGTAGAAGCCGCAGGGTTTCATAGATTTGTTTGTGGGATGAAGGTAAAGCACCCGGACTTGAGCCTCTTCTCCTTCTGGCTCTTCGGGGCAAACCACCATGGCGTTATGGTACTCTAGAGTTCCCCATGAGGTACGGTAAGGCGCACATACCTTAGTTCCACTAAGTGGAAAATCCTCCTCTTCCTCTTCAGGTTCAGTGTTTTGTTTTACCTCAGCAGAGATCCCTGACAGTTCTGCATTGAAAGCAGCAAACTCATCATCCAAAGCCGTTTCTTGAGTAACCGATGTGGGATTTTGGTTTGTCGAGGGCTCCTCCAAAGAGGCCAGCAATTGGCTTTTTCTGACAGACAAGCAGGCTGGATTCTGTGAGCTCAATGAGCTGCTGCAGGTCCTCCTTGAGCTTCAGCAGGTCAGCCTGCTCCGCTGAGCCCAAACCAGCAGATAATGCCACCTCCACCTGCTGAAGCTGAGCGCTGTAGGTCTTGATGGCTTCTTCCAGACTGCTTTCATCCATAGTGAGGATCAGGCGCTTACATGACAGGAGCTCACTGTGGTAAAACTGCAGAATAGAGCAGGCAAATAAAGGGCTCGTGCAGACGTCACATTGTGCAAAACATATACGTTTTACAATTTCAAAAATAAACCTCCTAATTAAAAAAAAAAAAAATCTGTTATCATTCATATATATATATATATATATATATATATATATATATATATATATATATATATATATATGATATGATATCTCATGAGTGTGGTGTGGAGAATATGTAATGATGCCGGTTAGCTTTAAAGCTACGTTAGACAGCCCAATAGTTAGCACTCTCTAGCTAGTTTCCTGCTATCGTAATTCAAATATATGACCTTACGTTTGTGCCAGCCTAAAGTTGCTAAAAATCAGACTTACATTTTAAATCTTCCGATGACCGTGTTCGTAGCATTGTTTTGTTTCTGTTTGGACAGACATGGTGAGAATTTCTCTCACTGCGGCTCACTGGGAGTCATTCAACTTTGACCTCGCTTTCGTCATCGGTCAACGCTTCCTACATCCTTTTTCAGTAGTGCATGAATTCCATAATAAGAAATGTGGGCTTTTTTCAAACCTTTTTTTTTTTTTTTTTTTACATTTTATAAAGGTACTAAAAAAATATACATAAAGCTTTTGTAACAACATTAAAAAATAAAAAGTGCTGCAGCGAGTTTTAAAAGCACTGAACCCTATTTATTCTTTTTTTTTTTTCTGTTTATGTTGTTAATAAATATGACGGTGTAACGCCTCTTGTTTTTGTGGCACTGAATTAAAAAAAAAAAATTAATCAGTGCATTTAACTTTGGATTCAATATTTTGTATTGAATTGCTCTATACATAATTAGTACTGTGCTTAATAAAACGTTCCAATGGGAAACTATTACAAAATACAAAATATTACTAATTCCCAGACACTCCTTTACTGTTTAGTATGTTTTTTTAAGCCATTTGGTTAATGAGGACATGTATGTATTTATGTAATTTTTGTATGCATATATTGCTTAAATAAAAAAAAAAAAAAAAAAAAAAAAAAGGAAAAGGAAAAGGAAAAGAAAATAGTCACCAGCTTTGTTGTTTTAGCAATGTTTTAATGACCATCCATATTTATTTTTTGGTCTTTATTATGATACAAACAGAAAATACAGGTAAATATGTACACAAAATGTATTAATAATTCAGAACAAAATGGCTTCTTTAAGCAAAAATCAGTATTTAGTGTGACCTCCTGGACTTCTATCTTTTCAAAGAAGAAAATCTGAGAAACTTATATTTCTAAAGTTTTCTTGGCCTTTTAGTTCTTTTCCATTCCATTTAGGTTTAAGAAAGCCAGGTTCCTGCTATTGCTGTAAGGTGAGGTCACTAAATACTTGCCACTTTAGCCTATAGAAGTTGTTTTGTGTGTGTGTGTGTGTGTGTGTGTGTGTGTGTGTGTTTCTTCTGTTTTTTAATACTGCATATAAATTTCCTGTATGTTCTGGTTATTCTAATAAAGAGACTGAGAAATAATTATATTTGGTCATTATACCATTGCTAAAACAACATCTAATGGTGGCCTAAGACTTTTGCAGAGTACTGTATGTAATATTTTTCTAAGCAAATTTGATAACTATAAGCCCATACTGGGTTTTTTTTTTTTTTTTTTTAGTAAACTAACAATAAAATTGTATATCCAATCAATTTTAACTTCTAAAAAAGTTAAATGTTTTTATGAACGTGTTCATTATTAATAATGATATTATCTTAGCATCATACTTTGCGTTATATAAAAACAGTTCATGAATCGTTCATCAATACATTTTTCCTATGAGCTTTGTTTATATAAATGCATTCGGAAATATATCCTTTATTGTGAGAATATATTTTAATCATTATTTATGATTAAAACTATGGATGCTACTTACGGAAGAGGATTAGGGACCAAGCAATAATAAAAAAATAAAACCATCTCGAGATTAAAGTTGTTAAATTTCGAGAGAAAACTCGTTAAATTTCAAGAAAAAAGTCGAGATAAAATGTTGAGAATAAAATCGTTAAATTTCGAGAAAAAACTCGCTAAAATTGAGAATAAAGTCATTAAATTACGAGAAAAAAGTCGTTAAATTACATAAACAAATTTGTTAAATTATGAGAAAAATGTCGTTAAATTTTGAGAAAAAAGTCGAGTTGAAATGTTGAGAATAAAGTCATTAAATTATGAGAATAAAGTCATTAAATTTAGAGAAAAAAGTCGAGATAAAATGTTGAGAATAAACTCATTAAATTATGAGAATAAAGTCATTAAATTAATTTAACGAATTTGTTCTCGTAATTTAACGACTTTTTTCTCATAATTTAACGAATTTGTTCTCATAATTTAACGACTTTTTTCTCGTAATTTAATGACTTTTATTCTCAACATTTTATCTCGGCTTTTTTCTAGAAATTTAACGAGTTTTTTCTCGTAATTTAATGACTTTATTCTCAAAATTTTTCTCGAAATTTAACGAGTTTTCTCTCGTAATTTAACGAGTTTATTCTCAACATTTTATCTCGACTTTTTTCTCGAAATTTAACAAGTTTTTTCTCGAAATTTAACAACTTTAATCTCCAAGATGGTTTTATTTTTTTATTATTGCTTGGCCCTAATCCTCTTCCGTAGCTACTTCATGGTACAGGGAAGATAAAGCTGTCAGATGACTAAAAATCACAAACTAGTTTTCCATCTTAAAATTAATAATTTAAAAGAAAAAAATAATTGTAAAACACCATTTAAGTATAAAACCCATTTATTTTTTTTATTTTTTTATATTTCATGTAAAGAATTTACTGAAAAATGCATATACACGTTTCATTTAATTCATTTATTTTTTAAGTTCGGTTAATTCATTTTTTTTTTTATCATTCTCCTGCATAAATCTCTTCATGCATGGCATATGTAAAAAAGATATATAGATATTGATTCAATATCTCAATCCTAGCAGCATTCATGAAAAGAAGGATGATATCTTGCTTTGAGTCTTTCCTGCAGATAACTGAGATGCTGCAAAGAAAAATAATTATAATTAGCATACTTATCTACTATCCCTGTTACGGAATACAATATTTACATACTTTTATTAAAATAAAATACCTTGATTTGGTGGACTTGATCCCATGTCTGAATCCTGATTTGCTATAGAATCATTTCCAGTCAAGGATTTTAAAAGCTCACCGAACTGCTTCCTGTGCTGTGGTCGAATGAGCACAGATAAACCTAGACCAAACAGAACAAGTTCAGCCTCTTTCCCATCAGATACACATTTTGATAAAGTAAAATGGTTATGATGAACCACAAAAGAAATGGACTAACGTTCTAGTAGAGCGATGTCTTCATCCCTCTCAGTCAATAAACTCACAACAGTTGACACCATCTGTTCATAATTGTTTGATGTTTTATACGCCTGCAAGGCTAAAAACATCTGACGGGTTTTTTCTGCACCGATGGCCTGTTTTATGTCTGACAGCAGAGAGGAACAAGATAGACCTTCTTTGATGGATGTTTGGGGCTTCTGGTCTTCATTTCTTACATTCACTGTAAAAATTCCACAAACTTAAAATCAGAAAATGTTCAAAATATACAAATGTTTGCATCAAAAGTGAGGAGCAGGCCTTTTTAATAACAGTTTAGCATCAATAAGCTCCAATATACCTCCAATTTTACCATCCCCTCCATTAAGTTCTACAGTTCCCAAATGAGGACCACCTTGGTTCAGCTGTCGACTCGAATTCAGCTGCTCGTTGGGGGGATTTACAGGTGACATCTCAGCTTTCACTAGAAAAGTAACAAAACAATGTTATTTATGATTATGGAGAGATAAAATAAGGCCCAAATGTTTCCTGTAACTGCTACCCACTATTTACTAGTGTTACCTGAGTTCTGCCCAAGAGCCTCTCGCTCCTCCCTAGACAGCGAATGCTCTTGTTTATAGCCACAACCTTCACCTGTTAACTCCAAGCAGCGCTCATCAAACTCTTTCTTATGGTGTGGTCGGATGAACTGATAAAGACCTTCAGAAAAAGATCAAGGAAAAAAAGAAAAGTTAAATTTTATTCCACCTTTTGTTTTTTTTGTTTTTTAAATAACTGATTCATTGAAAGAAGATGATGCTCTTTATCTACCAGTTTTGATTTCAGTCACAATTAGATCAATAGCTACAGACCTCCAAACTTCATGTGGCCTTCAGATTAGCTCAAGAACAGTGCATAGAGAGTCAAGTCAAGTCACCTTTATTTATATAGCGTTTTATACAATGCAGATTGTGTCAAAGCAGCTTTACATTGATAACTGGTACATAATTTGGCTGCACAGCAGCTCTTAAATAATAGTGTCAATGCAGGCAGATCAAAGCACTGTTGAATAAATGTCAAGAATACTATTGAATATCAAATGTCAAGTGTCCCCAACTAAGCAAGCCAAAGGCGACAGCGGCAAGAAAGCTTCATGGAATGGGTTTCCATGGCCGAGCAGCTGCATCCAAGCCTTACATCACCAAGTGAAATAGAAAGCGTTGGATGCAGTGGTGTAAAACACGCCGCCGCTGGAATCTAGAGCAGGGGAGACGTGTTCTCTGGAGTGGCCAATCACTCTTCTCTGTCTGGCAATCCAAAGTCTGGGTTTGGCAGTTGCCAGGAGAAAGGTACTTGGCTGACTGCATTGTGCCAAGTGTAAAGTTTGGTGGAGGCTTGGCCCCTTAGTTCCAGTGAAAGGAACTCTTAAATACCAAGACATTTTGGACAATTTCATGCTCCCAACTTTGTGGGAACAGTTTGGGGATGGCTCCTTCCTGTTCCAACATGACTGCGCACCAGTGCACAAAGCAAGGTCCATAAAGACATGGATGAGCGAGTTTGGTGTGGAGGAACTTGACTGGCCTGCACAGAGTCCTGACTTCAACCTGATAGAACACCTTTGGGATGAATTAGAGCCGAGACTGTGAGCCAGGCCTTCTCACCAACATTACTGCCTGACCTCACAAATGCGCTTCTAGAAGAATGGTCAAAAATTCCCATAAACACACTCCTAAACTTTGTGGAAAGCCTTCCCAGAAGAGTTGAGGATGTTATAGCTGCAAAGGGTGGACCAACTCCATATTAAACCATACAGTTTAAGAATGGGATGTCTATGGAGTCAAATTAATGCCTTAAAGTTTTGCACAAAAATAAAGTTTTGCAAAACAAAAAAAAGAATTGAGCAATAAAAAAAATGTTTTGCAAACAAAAATAAAGAATTGCAAAGGAAAAATAAAGTATTGAGCAGAAAAAAATAAGTTTTGCAAGCAAAAATAATAAATTGCAAAATAAAATAACGTAGTGCAAAAATAAAAATATAATCAATTACAAAAATCAATGACAGCTGTAATCCTATTTTATCTTTGCCACATATTTTTCATGCTCAAACCTACTAAATCATTTGCAACGCTCATTTTATTCTGCGTTTCAGTCAAGCGTGCGCTCACGATACCGGCTTTCGTTTGCGCTGCACTGTTCTGTGCGGTGCGGTTCCCTTTATGGCACTGGTTTGACGTGGGGGTGGAGTCAAGAAACGGGGGCACGCCCCCGCGAAACACGTCATCGACAGGAGACGCAGATCGCAACAGAACAGATCAAGCATAGAGACAAAGCGCATTTATTATAATCTGAAAACCATGCCCACCGGGGGAAAAACAATCCAACCGGGGGAAAAATCAATCCAACCGTCTCCAATGACTTTGTAATGCATGATGCTGCCTCCTTGTCTTTTCTGACTCATTACAAAAAACAGAACAATGCCTAAAAGCTGCTGTGTGACAAGGTGTACAGCTAACAAGCTAAAAACCCCAGAAATAAGTTTTTATAAGCTGTCGACCCCAAAAAACGAATGTTTAAGGACACAAAAGTGGATACAGGCAGTGAGACAGAGCGCAACAGGTCATATTACTATAAGAAATGCATTGGAGGGGGTCGTAATTGGCGACAACATATGCTAAACAAACCAACAAAAACAAACCATTCATTATTTTTAACCATGTCAAAGAATTATTTCACCTGTCGCTGATTACGTTCCCCTCCAATGCATTTCGCGGGGGCGTGCCCCCGTTTCTTGACTCCACCCCCACGTCAAACCAGCGCCATAAAGAGATCCGCACAGAAAAGTGCAGCGCAAAAGAAAACCAGTATCGTGAGCGCACGCTTGACTGAAACGCAGAATAAAATGAGCGTTGCAAATGATTTAGTAGGTTTGAGCATGAAAAATATGTGGCAAAGATAAAATAGGATTACAGCTGTCATTGATTTTTGTAATTGATTATATTTTTATTTTTGCACTACTTTATTTTATTAAGCAATTTATTATTTTTGTTTGCAAAACTTATTTTTTTCTGCTCAATACTTTATTTTTCCTTTGCAATTCTTTATTTTTGTTTGCAAAACATTTTTTTATTGCTCAATTCTTTTTAAACCATACAGTTTTGCAAAACTTTATTTTTGTGCAAAACTTTAAGGCATTAATTTGACTCCATAGATGTCATTAAAGTTCATGTGCACATAAAGGCAGGCGTCCCAAAACTTTTGGCAATATAGTGTAGGTCAGAAAATTTAAACACCCATAATGCACTGGGCATATTCGTCATCCAAGGCCACTCCCACCAGTCTGCTGTGGATACACTTGACCAGAGTCAAATACCACCTTGCTTTAGTAGGAAATACTTCTTAGCAAACTTTTAAGCCTCGTTCAGACTCTCAGTCCAAATCCGATTTTTGTGCATATCCGATTGAAATCAGATTTAGCAAGTCTGAACAGCCAAAAACCACATGAAATGCGATTTTTACAAATCCATTTTCGAACTACATTCAAATGTGGTTTGGAATCCTATTCAAATCACAATTATGGAAATCAGTTTCAGTCTGACCGCTCTGATCAGATTTCACTTGGTTTATGTGACTTTCTCACACAACGTAAAACAAACATCAAACGTTGTTATAGGAAACATGCTGAAAGTCGCTGCAGAAACAAGGCTGTGTTGTTGCAAAGTGCCGGACGAGCAGAAATTAGCAATAGGCTATAAGTGAGACATGTTTTGAGACCAGGGGAGACGACAGCATGGAATAAAGCCAGTCATGCCAACCTCCTATGTTTCTGCCTTTGTCTCATCATAACGCAGTAGTCCAGTGCCGGCGGCTACACATTGTCATGACAAAAATAAGACAACATCTGTATTGCAAACCCCTCCATGTTGCGGTTGTTGTTTTTGGCGTATACCTATGAACGCAACGTCATTGCCATAGAAACCAATGCAGATATTCCGGAAAACGAAAAAGCGCCATGGACACACAAATCGGATCTGAACACTTGCGATACACAGTGTGGACATTAAAATTTTTAAATCAGATTCCAATCGGATACACAAATAATCGGATTTGGACTGACAGTCTGAACGAAGCTTTAATCATAATGGTGTTGACTTATATTGTTCCCGGGTGCAGAATTCAAAGAGTAAATGTTTAGCGGGAGTGGCTAAAGGCTGTAAAGTAGAGTTGTCAAAAGTACCATATTCGGTACCAAGTTGGTACTGAAATTTTAAAAATGTGACGCTTTGAGCACTGTTGAACGGATTCCTAAACACCTGGCCATTGTGAGTGTTGCTACACTATGGTGCTGCTGTGATCTGTGTTTGAAACTATTTTCGCTGCTAAAATAGAACAAAAACAGTCAATGTTCCTTCTAAAATGTAAGTGATTTAATATTAAATATTTGTTAACTGAACTGTTGTATGAAATCAATGTCACGTTTTTAATCTTGATGGTAGCCTATTTAGGAAAACAGCATTCTTGATCGTGTGATATTGCTTAATTGTATCAAGTTATATAAACTCCACATTTTGAATTTTTACCGCAGTATGTTTAACTGAGTTTCTTTTTGTGTGTGCTTCGCTCATGTTTCCATTTCTCCTCGAGATGGTGCGCGAGCCTCAACAGCGCAACCTTGTTATCATCGGTACATTATACAGCCAATTATCATCGATCACCACTTACACTAAATATAATAAAATCATTCTCGTGTTTTTTTATGTTTCGTTTTGTTTTTTTGTATTGACGTTTTAATCAGGTTCTTGTCCGGCCGGGCAAGTAAAATTCTCTTAAATTCTCACAAAAAATCCACTTATCCTGGACTAACCGACAAGCGTTAGTGTCACGCCATATGTTAAACCAGCATTAAATAATGATTTATAATCAAGATGTCTGACAAAAATCACAATACACATAAGATAAAGACATTTGCTGTGATTTTGGCTAATGTTATATGTACACGTAAAATGAACACTCAGGTTAAAAGCAACAGTATCTATTTTATTTGTTCTCTGACATTCTCAACTGAATGCGCTGCTCCTCTCAGCCACTCACTGAACAGCAGACACAGAGAGGTGCGCCTGCGGCAGTGGGAGGGAAGCAAGATATCGCACTCATGCGGCAGTACCGGTGGGTCTCGGAAGCTAGATCAGGTTAAAAAGGATATTCGTCACAACGTGCTTTCTTGGAAAAAAGTCGCAAAAGGGATCTGAAAAGTCGCTAAGTTGGCAACACTGATGCAGCCATCCGCTGGTCCCAGCCCGTCGCTGTCCAAAACGGCGTTACGACAATTTTGCACCGGCCGGAGGCAATTACCAAACTGGCTCTGTGTGTGTATCACACCAATGTACATATTTTACGACAGCAAATCAAAGTTATAAATTATGAAGGCTATATTCAATATAAACTGGAAATATTATTTTTCTTAAAAAGTAATGCCTGTAGGAATAAAATGTAATGCTTTTTAATGCCATTTAAGGCCTTAATTTTCGCAAAATCCATTTAATGACTTTTAATGCTTTTTAATGCCCCGCAGATACCCTGTCATGTTAGTTCAGAGCATTAACCAATGTTAACAATACAACTTTTGATTTTAAAAATGTATTAGCAAATGCTAAAATTATTAGCAACTAAGATATAAGTTTTGATGTAAAGTCTTGTTCCTTCTTAGTTAATGTTACCTAATGTAGTTAACTAATGTTACACAAATGAAGCCTTATTGTAAAGTGTTACCTCCGTAGTTTTGATGAAAACCCTGGAGCTGTCAAAAGACTTGAAAGATAAACGTGATTTTCTCGACCCAGTTAATGCAAAGAACAAGTAAATATTGTTCAATTACATATAATACCAACATTGTAACAATACACCTTAAAATTAGCAGTGAAAACCTAACTCGCATTACTTATGGGATGGATATGCTGAGATTTCGCACCTCTGAGCAGACTGTGTGTGTTGTGGTCTTGTATAAGGGGTTCAGCCACATTAGCCAGAAGGTTACTCAGGTCATCGGTTGTCTTGTATGACTGTAGAGCTTCCATGATAAGCTTGAAGTTCTCATGACTCAGGCATCGTCTCAGCTCTATCATGAAAGCTTTGCCTGTTTTTGCAGTACAGGAAGCCACTGTTTTCTGAAACACAGCCAGCAGAAGACAAAGAATATATTTACTTTAATCAAAAGGACCAAAAGAGAAACATGGCCTGTTCCTTTTAACGTCCAAATCCATTTATTTTGGCAATCTACTAAATTAGAAGGTAGTGTCATTTCTGCATCGCCAAATTTTGAACTGCAAAAATAAATAAAGTTTGAGGAAACCTATAAACAGCAGCACTACACTACCGTTCAAAAGTTTGAGGTCTTTAAGATGTTTTTTTCTTAAGAAATTAATACTTCTAAAAAGCGAGGACACATTAAATTAATCAAAAGTGACAGTAAATACATTTATAATGTTAAAAACATTTCTTTTTCAAATAAATGCTGTTCTTCTCATCATTACATTCAAAGAATCAAATGTATCAGTTTCCACAAAAATATTAAGCAGCACAACAGTTTTCAATGTAGATGAAAAAATTATTCTTGAACAGCAAATCAGCATATTAGAATGATTTCTGAAGGATCGTATGACATGGGAATAAATTACTCTTAAAAAAAAAAAAAAATTAATTTGATTTAATATTAATTAATTTTAAATAAAAAATGTTTAGTATTATTATTATTAAAATATAGTCAAATACAAAAGAGTTATTTTAAATTGTAATATTTTGCAATATGGCTGTTTTATGTGTGTGTGTGTGTGTGTGTGTGTGTGTGTGTGTGTGTGTGTGTGTGTGTGTGTGTGTGTGTGTATATATATATATATATATATATATATATATATATATATATATATATATATATATATATATATATATATATATATATATATATATATATATATATATATATATATATATATATATATATATATATATATATATACACACACACACACACATATAAAACAGCCATATTGCAAAATACATTCTGATATTGTAAAAGAATGTGAAATGTTAATGTTAAAACAATCCAGTTTCTGCATAGTCTTAAGCAAACAGCTCACAAAGCTTCAATCAAGATGCCTCACCCGCTCTTGAACCACTTTAATTTTCCGTTTCCCACCCCTCGATTCATCATCCAGACGTTTGTCATGCTGGAGGGAAAGAGTAGACAAGCGACTCGCCTGCAGGGGTCACAGACCAATGAGAGAAAAGGAAAATTAGCAAAAAGATTTCGGCATATGAGAAATTTTACAGACCTGCACAATGAGCTAATCTCATGAAAGTAGAAAGATTTGAGAAACAGATAAAAAGGGATCAAAGGTGTCATTCAAAACCTTGATCATGATTTATGAGGCAATTCTTTACCATTCATATCTCATTTATTCAGCAAAATTCATTTTCTAGGTTATTCACTTCCAATTTCTCAGAGAAATGTGATGTCTTGTGCCTACACAAGTGTAAGCTATCAAATGAATTCAGAAGATCAGGAAAATGGCGCAAACTTCACATGGGACTACTTATTTTTGGGGCACCATGGCAGTATACATCATTATTATAAAGAAAAAGCTGCTCTGACATAAAGTAAAGAGAAAATAACACTGGTTCGGAAAAAGTGCAACAAAGGCCCTGTTTACACCTGGTATTAAGATGCGTTTTGGTCAATCGGATCACAAGTAGACGAGGGAGACACATTCCAGTTTACAGTTCCTGGGGCCGTATTCACAAAACATTTTATCTTACCACTAAGAGTTCTCCTAAATAGCAGTAAAAGTTCTTAGCTAAGAGTTTTCTCTTAAAACCTATTTACAAAGCTGCTGAGACAAACTTTTACTAAGGAATAGAGAGAAGTCTTAAGCTAAGAGTAAGGGCGGGGTTGACCTTGTTGCTATGGAGAATACACACAGTGATTGGCTGATGGGGGAGGAGTCAGCGATTTAATCATAGAAATATTATAGAATGAATGAGGTGTCACTTTCCATATTAAAATAAACATTTTAAAAAACAAATGTTGCCCTATTCAAACAAATATTTTTTAATAAAAATGTTGCCATATTCAAATAAAGGTTTTAGAATGTAGGCTAAGTGTCACTAATTAAACTAGTATATACAGTTAATTGTCCACCTCTTGGGTGTCTTCATCTCAAGAGAATGCAGAATTCAAGCAACAAATTATGTTTTATAAACAAATTTTGGGAGAAACACATTCAAACGGTCTTTCTAATCAGCTCGAGAGGAGGAATATCTACACAGACGAGAGCTGACTCGCCTATAGTTACTTCGACAGTTTTCTGCATCCCTCCGCCACCCCGCTCCTCACTCTCGGCTGGGGATACGAGGAGAACTTTGGGTTAAATTCCAAGTTCAGAGCCCTCAATCAAAGACAGCACACCAAATACGTTTATTTTTTAGTTTTTTTTTTACTCTATTCAATCATTTGTAAATGTGAACTTACCTGCCACAGGTAATTGGACAATATTTATTTATTTGTTAAAGATTTATTTTTGGCGTTTCATCGTAGATTCAAATCTATAAATCAAAATGTATTGCATTTATGAAGTAAAAATACAGCACCTAAGGCTCTATCACTATTGCCTCAATGGTGTACAGTGTCTTTGGGTGGATTAGGACTGTTTTGTGATTTGGTCTTAGTGACTTAGGAGTTCTCTTTATTACTCCTAACGTTTCACAGACTTAGGAGCTAGTTTTAGTGCTAAAATGCTTTGTGAAATACTCTTAGAGCAAAAATTTAGGACTCCTAAAATTAGGACTGACACGCCCATTATTTTTTAGAGTTTCTCCTAAATCGGCAAGTTAGGAGCTACTTTTAGCCTTAAGATGTTTTGTGAATACGGCCCCAGGTCTTTTAATCCAACTCTTTTGTCCACTTTCAGCCACTTCTGTCCTGATTTCTTCGAGGGGAGGGTCTATAGGCAAGTAAACGTAGGGCTTTTTCAGATCTTTCGATCTAATGGACGACATAAGCTCAAACAGTTTACAATATGAATGCGACTGGAGATGACGGAAAAACACATGGAGAACAGCAGTTTTTATTTCTGCTCTGACAACCGCAAGACCACAATGAACACTGTGAGTGAGTGTTAGAAATCAGGAATGTTGAGAAAACATTCCTTCTTGGTAAATTTTTGTCTTCAAGCTAAATTTGGTTCTTCAGTCAACAAAGTTTAAATCCCGTCTACTGCGAAAGCAATCAGGTCAAATGCGTTTTCGACGATCTCTGGAAGTGGTCGAAAGTGGACAAGCTCAAAACGATTTAGACCCTGTATTTAGCGTCGTCCACTTGTGATCGGATTGACCAAAATGCATCTTAAAGGTGCTAAATAGGATGTTTTGTTTTATACATTTTTGCAATATTACTTGAAACTGTCTTTACTAACTGATAAAAGACTATTTATTTGGTGCACTGAAAGTAATAATATTAATATACATCATCTGTGCACGAGGTAGGGCCTTAAAAACATCAGCCAATCGTTTACGCGATCATCGCATAAACGATTGGCCCTCTGGCTTGTCATTCACTGCCGTGACGTTCCTTGTGAGAGACGAGCACGGCTGCGCTCTCCAGTAACTTTCCACACTCCACAGGCACTGCATGCAATGTTTTTGTCAGGAGACAGGAGTAACAACTGCAGATTATGAGTTACCTGCGGTGAGTCCGACATAATGAATCCATTAACACGACACAGCGAATGCCGGTGGTAAACACTCGTGTTCCAATACTCGTGTACGAGTTTTGGGAGGCGTTCCTTTGAAATGAGCTGTGAAGGAGGGGGGTTGTTCTTACGCATGCGCTCATTTCAAAAACTCAGTAACAAGTCTTTGGATTCTCAGTCGACGAAAAAATCCTCTCTATCACCTTTAATATCAGATGTAAACAGGGCCTAAATAATCTCTCTCGCAATGTAATTCTTGTCTTACCCTTTCTTCCCCAACCATGGTGTCTTCTCTTCCTCCTTTGTTGGTTGTGTCATCCAGGGCATCCAGTAGGCTAACAGGTTTCCTTTTACTAGTCATCTCCATCTCATATTGAATGCAAAGTCTGGCTGCCCCATCCCTTCCAGAAAGCTCTTCTGAATCTAAAGCAACACAATTTTTGCTGACTTGTCTTGCACTGAACTTAACTGACAACAATTTGTTAAAAATTAATGAGTCAAGAAAAACTATAAACAACCAAATCTGAGGGTTCTGCTTCTGTTAAAAGATAGAAAAGGCTCCAAGCATTATCTAATGTTAATGTTTGATTTGTTTTTTTAAAAATTTAACCAAATTATAACTTATTGCTTAATTACTTGACTTTTATATTGATTACCGTTTAAATTAATTAGGGAATCAATGGCGACATAAACCTCCAAGACCTGGTATATGTGTTAATGAAAAACACATTCATCCAAGAGCCTTCAGACCTCATAAAAAGGCCAGGAAAAAAAGAAAAATGGAGGTGATCTCACCTAATTTTCTTCTTTTTAGGCTGGGGACATGTGAGTCTAGCATTTTGGCCTTTTGAGAGGTGTCGCTGAGCCAGACACTCTTAGCAGGACAGCTGGAGCCAGTGTTGAGCGGCCTTGTGTCTGCCTGATTCTTACTGTCCTCTGCTTTTCCTTTCCTAACAGGAACTGGTCTCTGATACACAAATCCACCAATAAATGTGCAAGTCAGCTCTTATTAGTGCAAAAACTGCCTTGTAGATTTTCATGGTACAGGAATACACAAACAAGAAATGGACATACAGTTTTCTGCGCCGTCCGAAAGAAATGAGCCACATCACGGACCATGGTACCGAAGTTATCGTAAATCTTAACATATGGCCTCACCCAAGATGGAAGCTGATTACGGGCTTCGGTGCCTCTGAACCTGGATTACAATCCCAGAACATTAATACTGGAGTACATGCTCTTCTGTCACATTAGGAATGGCTGTTCTAGTAATTAGCGCTGACCTGTGATCACAGAGGAAGATGGCTCCATAGTCTTCTCTGTGGCGGATCACTCTGCCAATGGCTTGATTCACAGCTCGAGAGGCCTGCTGTCTGTACCACTCCTGCCCAGACAGATACTGAACAACCAGACAGACCATAAGAACACTCAACTGTACCTGAACTATATGCAATTTACTGCCATTTTTCTTTACGTCTTGATCTTAATCATTATTTTTTAAAAAAAAGAAAAGAAAAAAGTAAATAATTAAAATATGTAATATTTATTAAATAAAAAAACTCTTTAAAAATATCTTAAGGCAATGGTAAGTTTTTTTTCCATTAACTATTAATTCAGAAAAATGACTATGTATTTGGAGAGTTGTACCACATGACATTTTACTACCTGAACATTGCCATGTCATAAAAAGGTAGTATCTGATAATTAAAGAGACTTCCTCTCTATTATATTATTACCTGTTTCATATTCTTTTTCCTGCGCATTTTTGTACATTGGTTGCACCACATGACTTTGATTTTGTAGACACAAATTTTTCAAATAGTTTAATATTTTGACACAATAGTATTTTGGAGTAATAATAATCAAATATTTCTTAGGTTTTTCTTTTCAAGAATTTCATCCTCTTATGGGGGGATTTTTCATCAATATGTCATTAGGACAGTTGTGCCATCCTGATATTTTTCACCTTTAAATATCAAAATGAATGTCAGTTCAGGAATTAAAATCCTGTTTATAATAAAAGAGCTGCATTCATTGTCATTATATGTATGAATTTAAAGTAATTTTGATAAATAGGTGTATAATTAATGATGGTAACACTTTTAATTAAAGCCTTAATGTAACAACTAATGCATTATAAATATATCCATAATGTATTTTAATAATGCATTATATATTTTCATAAATAACTGTAACCAAAGTTAAAATGCATTATAATACTCCTTGTTACATCTGAAATTGGTTGTTGTGTGTTCTAGATGTGTAACGTCACAATTAATAGATAAGCATTATAATGTATTATAATGGTGGTTACAATTATTAATGAGGCCATACAATGCATTTTAAGTATTACAATGAATGCATTAAAATACTTTTATAATGTATTATACATAAATGCTTTAAGTAAGTAAGATTAATTATTTTATATATTAATTAGTGTTTAAGAGATTGGTGTGGTTAAGATTTTTATTTATGAATGTTTTTTAAAGATGCATTTGCATTTACTGCAAACACATTTTATTTTATTTTATTTGCAAATACAGTAAAAACAGCAATATTGTGAAATATTATCAAAATTTTAAATAACTAGTCTATTTTAATATTTAAGAAGTAATTTATTCCTGTGATGGTAAAGCTGAATTTTCAGCATCATTACGGCCAGTCTTCAGTGTCACATGATCTTTCACAAATCATTCTAAAATTGACAAAATAAGAATTTAAATAATTTTAATTGTATTAAAATTACAATAAATTAACATGTTAATTGACAATCTTTATGACAGCAGTCGGTACAATATCTGCATTCCATTAAAAACCACAGTCAAGGATTTTGAAGAGCAGGTACCTTCACTCCACTAATTTTTTTTCTGCACATCTCATCCAGATACTGCATTTTAAGCACGACTCTGGGGTCCATCCTGGGGGGGAAGGGAAGTCCAGTGATCACAACCCCTCGACCGTATGTGTCAGCAAAATCCAACCCTTCACTTGCCTTGGGGAAAGATGGAAAACAAAAAGAAATATGTTGATATTACTGGTGTTGGTTCATAATAAAGTATTTTACTGCATCAAATTTTTATAGTCTTACCTTTCCTCTACATACAGCAAAGAAGCTGCCTCCGCTAGAGTTTGGGTCATTCACCTTGTCATAATAACCATCAATCACCTGCAAGAGAATCCAATTTCAGAGCAGCACTGACTGACAGCTTGTGCAGATCAAGCTATGCTGGCATTATGTCAGCATCTATATCAAATCATACTGAGTGCACAATTATTACATGACTGATACCAGTAGCGGTTACCTCAGTAAAAGTGCCTTTACCCCTCGGTTCTACAAACATGGGCTTCACATTCTCAATGCGATCTGCATGTCCATTAGCCTGAAAGAGTGAAGGAGAATGGTGCATAGTTACTTAAATGCTAAAGTTGGCAAAAGATGAAGAAGGTAATCATGAATCTACAGACATTTTAAAAATGCACAATGTCTTTCATTCATTTCGCAATAAACTTAGCAAGTGTAAGGAACATGCTGTCTAACTCTTAAATGAATCATTGTTTTGGTTCTCTTCAATGAAACATTTCATAAATTGCCCTGAACATTTTTTTTTCCGAATCAGACTGAATCAAAATCAGAACTCGTCACTTGAAAGGGATAGTTCACCCAAAAATGAAAATTATCCCATGATTTACTCAGCTTCAAGCCATCCTAGGTGCATATAAATATCGCCTTTCAGACGAACACAATATATCCTGGCTCTTACAAGCTTGATAATGGTAGTGAAGGGGGCATGAGATTTTGAAGCCCAAAAAAGTGCATTCATCCACCATGAAAGTAATCCATACGGCTCCAAGGCCTTCTGAAGCGAAGCGATGGGTTTTTGTAAGAAAAATCTATATTTAAAGCTGCAGTCCGTAGCTTTTTTACAGACTGCAGCTTAAAATTATCCAAAATCAATTTTTTCCCTTACCCAAGCTCAATTCACAATGGTAAGCTTGTAATAATGTTTTCTAATTTGAGTGGTACTGGTAGGTTTCCATGGGAAATTTGAGCATATTTGTCTTTGCGTCATTGCGTCACATCTGTATACATAAAGAACGAGTCCCAGCTAGTAGGCTATATCGCATGTGAGGATGCTGTAGGTGGCGGATCATTTATAGCCTTTTCTCACAGCAGCTGGAATAATTCAACTTATTTTGATGCCGGGTTGTATGGTAATGACAAATTAACATTAGAGATTAGACTGGTCAGAAACTGTTTTCTGGTGAAAATTCTTATTTTGGTCAGACTACAATCTGTGATTTCGAAGTACAATATCCACCAGTGCAGTGACTGACAGCCACACATTCTCCTAAAAACATTAGATTTATCCGCACTGAGGAGCCATGTTGATGCACAACTCAAGTAAAGATGATAATTCCGCAAATAATTGCAATTGCAGGTTTCAAACAGAGATGGCGACAGAGGCCAAACTTACAGACTGCATCTTTAAAACTATATAAATAATAATATGTAGCTTCCGGCAGATGGCTGTACACATCGATTTATGCCAAAAGAGTAACCTCTGCCGGGACATAGGATGTAGGAGTATCATAAGCTTAGACGCCTCTCACAGTTCAAACAAACAGGGCTGTACAACAAACTCAAGCTCCTCTTATATCAAAATCCTCTGACATTTTTAAAAAAAAATTCTCGTTTTAGACTGCTAATTTGTGACCGGTGTTTTGTTTTGCTCTAACCTCCGTGCTTCCATGTTCGTAAATACGTCATGCTTCAGGTCAGGGGTTACTCTTTCGCTGGCGGAAACTAGTTATTACAGTTTATGAAGTTTTGAATATGGATATTTTTCTTACAAAAACCCATTGCTTCACTTCAGGCCTTTATTAACCCACTGGAGCTGTATGGATTACTTTTATGATGGATGCACTTTTTTTGGGCTTCAAAATCTCACTACCATTATAAAGCTTTTTTGTGTGTTCGTCGAAATAAGATACACCTAGGATGTATTTTTGGGTGAACTATCCCTTGAACCAAACGACCCATTTGAATTGGTCAGTCAGCTTCATACTGTATCTTTAATGAGTTTAGACTGAACACGCTCACCCTCCAGAACTCCAGAGTCTTATCCATCACCGGATACGAGGGAAAGAACACCAGCAGTCCATGAGGCACCACCCGTGTCAGATTGACTGCAAACCCAATCGTATGAATATCATCACACTCATCATCAGATCATTATTGATAAGAGATCAAGATCAGATCAGCTGCTGTTTCAGTGTAAGGATCTCTCACCAAGAGTGTTTCCCATAGATGACATGTTTTCAGGAACAAACCTTCAAAAACCAAAGAACAATGTTTACACTCACATACGGCTTCAGTTGCCTTGGAATATAGCAAATGAATAATATGAACTACTTTTATGGTTCTTTTTTTGACCATGACAGCCTATGGTCAATTTAAATACTATTTTTAGATAATAATAGCAACTGGGTTTGAAACAAATTGAGGGTGAATATATAATGACAGTTTAAAGCAGAGGGTGTTGATGCAACTAAACAGCCTTTAATAAAACACTTACCTCCTGTCAAAGGCTGTGCTCAACTGCACGCCATCCGGACCTTTTTCAATGATACTGACAAAGATCTGATCACGCTGGATGACATGAGGATTCTCCAAGGATACAGGGAAAGGACTGCAGAAAATCAGCAAAGAATTAGCATCCAACCTGCATCAACTCAGAGGGGACAGCTAGAGGAGAAGAGCACGAACATTTGCATTTCACAGGTGAAGGATGAGAGCGGCGAGAGAGTTCCACTGGTCAGAATGATGCTGCGTACTCCCTGTCCGAGCAACTCCTGCATGCTGAACCCCGGTGAAAAACACCAGAAACTCAGCACATTCCCTATAAAATATACACACCATTTCAATCTTTTACAGCTTTAGCATACAAAATTAACCTGCAAGATAACTTTTTTTCAGCATTTCATTGTGGATGTGGTTTTTATGTGCAACAAGGTGACCAAAACATGTAACATTGAAGCAATAACACACATTAAGGCTGCACGTTATTTCAAAATGATCAAAATCTTGCAAATGTACATATCGCAATATACATATTGCATTGGCTTGCGACAACTGCATGATTTTAATACTCCAAAAGAGTACAAAAAGTCCAAGTTTTGGGTTGAGTTTTAAACTGGACTGTTAAATATGTGTGGCCTGCTTTAATGTTATTAAATACAATAAAGTGAAGTACTCAGGCGCACAGAAAGCCACCTCTCGGACAGCACGTGATTCCGAATTCAGTTCTCTTCCACAGCTTAAATGGCAAATGTACACAAAAAAAGATTGTCAAAATGTCCATCTTGGTGAGTATTCACATAAACACAGTCAGTTTTGTCTTAAGTGGACTAAATAGTTGAGAAAGAAAGTGTGCATGTAACAATATATTGGATCTGTACAGCTCTTAAAGTGACAGCAGCCTAAAAAAACCTGCTTCTGTTTGTGTGCTTAATATTAATCAAACAAAAGACAGAAAATCACTCACTGCTCTTGACTGAATAACTTACAGCTTTAATAAGAATCAGTATATATTTAATTCAAACAGTGAAGACTAAGCAGTGTTTTACTTTTACATAATTATTCAATTTCTGTTGTTAAATAAATCTAATGTAGGCTTACCTGAAACCCTAAACCCTCCTGGGGCAAGTTTAATAAACTTAGTCACTATATTAAGACTGTGTCTTAAAGGTGATAGAGATAATTTTTTCGTCGACTGAGAATCCAAAGACTGTTACTGAGTTTTTGAAATGAGCGCATGCGTAAGAGAAACCCCCCTCCTTCACAACACATTTCAAAGGAACGCCTCCCAAAATCTAAAACTCGTATTGGAACACGGCATTCGCTGTGTCGTGTTTTTTGGATTCATTATGTCGGACTCACCGCAGGTAACTCATAATCTGCAGTTGTTACTCCTGTCCCTGACAAAAAATTGCATGCGGCGCCTGTAGAGTGTGGAAAGTTACTGGAGCGCGCAGCCGCCTGTCTCTCAAAAGGAACGCACGGCAGTGTTGACAAGCCAGAGGGCCAATCGATTGGCTGATGTTTTTAAGGCCCTACCTCTGCACAGATAGTATATTAATATTATTACTTTCAGAGCACCTAATAAATAGTCTTTTATCAGTTAGTAAAGACAGTTTCAAGTAATATTGCAAAAATGTATAAACAAAACATCCTCTTTAGCACCTTTAAGAACTAGTTTGACCAACTTGCAGTTAACCAAGGGGTAATCAATGTTATTTTTCCAATTCAAATTACACCAATCTACCTTTTTATGTAACGGACTTTAAAAAATTAGGACCACTCTTCAAGAAAAACATTAGTGTCTTAACTTTCAAGACTAGTCTAAGTGGTTTATGCATACGGCCCTTTTATGTAAAGGTTTATGTAAACCCTCCTGGTTTACACTGACGTTAAAATGACACTTATTTCTCCTGCTACATAAGTAGCTAATGCTACAGTAAAGCAGTAGTTGCAGGGATGCTTTCCTTCTCACAAAAAGAATGTGAAACATGTATATTGATTGTATCATTTTCAGTTTTAAAATATACTCAAAGTATAAATTTAAATGTATTTTATACATTTAAAGTGTTATTGTATTGCATATTGAATATCGCATTATTTAACAAGGTATCACATATTGCCGTTTTCTTCAATATCATGCAGCCCTAATACACATTATAACTTTCAGATTCTCCATGACTGGTAAACTACATCAAAACAAAACAGAATGTGTGCACCAGTCAATAACAACTTCCCTTTGAAAACACTTCGCTACACATGAGGTCTCTCAGAGATTGAATACGAGTCTCATACCTTGTTTCTTGGTAGAGGAGGAAGCCCATACATCAGTCATCTGTTTCTTCTTGAAGTTGTTGGTGTCTGGATGAATGTGGACCTGATATCAGACACAGATTTGGGAATCAGAAGCAGAGAGGGAAGATGAAAGACAAGGATTGGGGTCAGTAAGATGTTTTAATGTTTTTGAAAGAAGACTCTTCAAAATACAGTTAAACAGCAATACTATTAAATATTACAATGTAACTTTTCTATTTTAATATATTTTAAAACATCATTTATTTTCAGCAGCAATTACTCCAGTCTTCAGTGACATGATTTTTCAGAAATCATTGCGGATTTAGTGCTTAAGAAACATTTCTTTTTATCATCAATGTTTAAAACAGCTGTGCTGCTTAATATTTTGTGGATGAAAATCTTTTTTCGGGATTCTTTGATTGAACAGCATTTATTTGAAACATCTTTTGTAACATTATAAATGTTTTAGTGTCACTTTTGATCAATTAACTTTTTTTTTTATATAAAAAGAAAATTAATTGAAAGGGTAAGATTTTAAGATTTTTTTTTTTTAAATCAAATTTATACATAACATAACTTTATTACTCACTCCAACTAAAACCTGATGTCCCCAGATATGTAACAATGAAGACAGCATGAATGTGAAAATCAATCGGAGCAAACCTTAAACTCTTTCATGCTGTTTCCCATCTGTGATTTCTTGCTGCCCTCTGTAGGTTCAGCCCCAAACACCAGCTGATTCAGCACAAACAGACAAACACAATAAAAATACAGAAAATTACTAATTTATCTCTTTAACATGCTCTACACTTCTTACCTGGATTATATCTGCTACTTTCTGTAGTCCGCTGGTGTTCAGAAATACACCAGGCCCTGCAAATAAATAAATAAATAAACAAATATTACACATATGGGTCAATGTTAAACTGATAAACAGAACAGGTCAGTTATAATGAGGATTTGTATAGACCAGCTGATTAATACTCACTCCCTGCTAAATATCCTGTGATCTGCTCCATGGCTTCCACTATAGCATTTTTAGTTTCAAAGTTCACATTAGCTGTTTGAAAAAGCTCATATATGAAGCTTTAAAAAAAAAAAAGGAAGAGACAGAAAATTAGCAGTTCAGTTTAGCTGTTGTGCATCTAAAAATGGTGATTTTATAGTCAATATATCAAGGATACTGATACACATTCCCAGCACTAAACTGAATCAGATCACAGGTTCATTGATGCTCCACTCACCAGCCGGGTTTGGTGATTCCTTGATTATTTGCTGGCATCTCAAAACCGTTAATGGATGATTCCGAGATCCATCAAAATTTCTGTAAGATTATTAAGTGGTGCTCTCAGCAAAATGTTTAAGTACTGAAAAATGGATTCCAAATAACTCCAAAAATCCAATATTGTATTAAAAGATATACATTTTAATTTTTGAAGAGTAACCTACGTTTTATTTTTGCAATTGTGGTAATATCCAGTTTCAATCCTGTAAAATAATATATAGGATAAAAACAAGGGAAAACCAAAAATTATTTAGATACTAGATATCATTTTTTATTACTAGTGGGTGCAGGACACTATAGTTCATTTATGTAAGTGAGGATAGCAAAATAAAGTAAAATGTGACATATTATACCCAAAAATTCTTCATACAGTGGACTACCTAGTAAAACTGATAAAAATTTGGAACCACAAATTATTCAGACACTTTGACCTGACCATGTTTTGCTTAAGTGTTATCTGACATAATTGAGATTCATTTTTTCTGACACAGTTTAACGCCGAGATCTTGTCATATTTTATTACCATTTTTTTTAAACTATAACGAATAAACCTGTTATAATGTGAGAAATGTTGAAGGTGTCTGAATAAATTTTGGTTTGACTGTATATACACAAAGCATATATAAATAACATGTTGAAATATATAAACTATTTATTTGTATTATGTTTAAAATATAAAAAGAGCATTTTAAATAGAAACAAATTGCCAGGTTTTTGTCAAACTAACCAGAATTCAGTGATTCCACATTAAAATCTTCAGCAGAATCTGCTTTGCTAATGTCTGAGGCCTGTTCCCGCAGCAGTCGATCCACGGCTTCAATGGCAGAAATCAGGTCATAAGGGGTGAGGTCAAACGAGGTGGACTCTTCACACATCTTCTCCTAAAACAACAACAATAACAACAACAACAACAACAACAAGAAGTAAACAAACAAGAATATAGAATGGCTATGAGGTCTCAAACATCAAGACACTTACAACATTATGTGCCTCATCAAAAATAACCACAGCTCCTTTCAGCTCTATGTTGTGTGCTCTTCGACTCTGTGAATCAACAGAAATCATAATTGCGAATTAAAAAAAAAAAAAAAAAAAAAAAGAACCTAGAACAATATATATCAAATCAAATATATATAATAATTACAATATAAATAAAATATATAATACCATTAAAAAGTTTGGGGTCAGTTAATAAATTCAACTGTACATACGTTTTTTTTTTCAATAAACACTTTCATTCAGCAAGAACACTTAAATTGATCAAAAGAGAAATAAATTCTTTTTAAAATGTTACAATTTTTTTATTTCAAATGAATGCTGTTCTTTTGAACTTTCTATTTCATCAAAGACATGTATAATGCATCCACAAAAATATTAAGCAGCACAACTGTTTTCAACATTGATAATAATAAGAAGTATTACTTGAGCATTAAATCAGTACACAGTGGGTACGGAAAGTATTCAGACCCCCTTAAATTTTTCACTCTTTGTTATATTGCAGCCATTTGCTAAAATCATTTAAGTTCATTTTTTTCCTCATTAATGTACACACAGAACCCCATATTGACAGAAAAACACAGAATTGTTGACATTTTTGCAGATTTATTAAAAAAGAAAAACTGAAATATCACATGGTCCTAAGTATTCAGACCCTTTGCTCAGTATTTAGTAGAAGCACCCTTTTGATCTAATACAGCCATGAGTCTTTTTAGGAAAGATGCAACAAGTTTTTCACACCTGGATTTGTGGATCCTCTGCCATTCCTCCTTGCAGATCCTCTCCAGTTCTGTCAGGTTGGATGGTAAACGTTGGTGGACAGCCATTTTTAGGTCTCTCCAGAGATGCTCAATTGGGTTTAAGTCAGGGCTCTGTCTGGGCCATTCAAGAACAGTCACGGAGTTGTTGTGAAGCCACTCCTTCGTTATTTTAGCTGTGTGCTTAGGGTCATTGTCTTGTTGGAAGGCAAACCTTCGGCTCAGTCTGAGGTCCTGAGCACTCTGGAGAAGGTTTTCATCCAGGATATCGCATTCATCTTTCCCTCGATTGCAACCAGTTGTCCTGTCCCTGCAGCTGAAAAACACCCCCACAGCATGATGCTGCCACCACCATGCTTCACTGTTGGGACTGTATTGGACAGGTGATGAGCAGTGCCTGGTTTTCTCCACACATACCACTTAGAATTAAGGCCAAAAAGTTCTATCTTGGTCTCATCAGACCAGAGAATCTTATTTCTCACCATCTTGGCAAACTCCATGTGGGCTTTCATGTGTCTTGCACTGAGGAGAGGATTCCGTCGGGCCACTATGCCATAAAGCCCTGACTGGTGGAGGGCTGCAGTGATGGTTGACTTTCTACAACTTTCTTCCATCTCCCGACTGCATCTCTGGAGCTCAGCCACAGTGATCTTTGGGTTCTTCTTTACCTCTCTCACCAAGGCTCTTCTCCACCGATAGCTCAGTTTGGCCGGACGGCCAGCTCTAGGAAGGGCTCTGGTCGTCCCAAACGCCTTCCATTTAAGGATTATGGAGGCCACTGTGCTCTTACGAACCTTAAGTGCAGCAGAAATTTTTTTGTAACCTTGACCAGATCTGTGCCTTGCCACAATTCTGTCTCTGAGCTCTTCAGGCAGTTCCTTTGACCTCATGATTCTCATTTGCTCTGACATGCACTGTGAGCTGTAAGGTCTTATATAGACAGGTGTGTGGCTTTCCTAATCAAGTCCAATCAGTATAATCAAACACAGCTGAACTCAAATGAAGGTGTAGAACCATCTCAAGGATGATCAGAAGAAATGGACAGCACCTGAGTTAAATATATGAGTGTCACAGCAAAGGGTCTGAATACTTAGCACCATGTGATATTTCAGTTTTTCTTTTTTAATAAATCTGCAAAAATGTCAACAATTCTGTGTTTTTCTGTCAATATGGGGTGCTGTGTGTACATTAATGAGGAAAAAAATGAACTTAAATGATTTTAGCAAATGGCTGCAATATAACAAAGAGTGAAAAATGTAAGGGGGTCTGAATACTTTCCGTACCCACTGTATTAGAATGATTTCTGAAGAATCATGTGACACTGAAGTCTGGAGTAATGATGCTGAAAATTCAGCTTTGCCATCACAGGAATAAGTTACATTTTAAAATATATTAATTGTAATAATATATTTCACAATATTCATTGTTTTAGTTTTTTTTATTATATTTTCGATTAAATAAATCCTTGGTGCGCAATCTGCGCATAAGAGACTTCTTTCAAAAAGAGTAAAAAGAAAACTCTTACAGACCCCAAAATTTTGAACAGCGGTGTTGTATCTAAAGTGATGATATTGGTAGGGTAAATGTCTCACCTTTGGGTCAAGCAGATAGTTGTAAGGCATGAAGATGACATCAGCGTGTTGTTTGAGTGAGCGTGACAGGTAGTATGGACAAACTCTACGGAAACAAACTGAGCAATGTCACTATTTACAAACACTCAAAGAAAAGATTCACATTGGAATCATGTCAGATGCAGAATCTGCAGGTCGAAGAATTGTTTTAATCGCAGATTTCTTTCAGAGCTTCAGTCAAGGCCATGAAACAGTATGCAGTGTCTCACCTTTGCTTTTTGCCCGTTTTTACAAGATCCTCCACATCCAGGATAGAATTAATTATTTCTTTGTCAGTGCTTTTTTCTAAAAAAAAGAACAAAACCAAAATAACAGTCAGCAATTTCTTGTAGTGTCGCACATTTACAACTAAAACCATTATAATAGAATCTCTTTTATGTAATAAAGTCACAAATCTCTATAGGTCACCGATGTTAGTCTCATACCATCAACATTGTTATAGAAGACACAGGAGCGGGACGACACTTTAGCTCTGCACATGTGGACCTTGAGATAAGGCATAATGCTTTCATTAAAATGGTGTTGAAATACAGCGTTTGTATTTTAAAGGGTTAGTTTACCCAAAAATGAAAATAATGTCATTAATTACTCACCCTCATGCCGTTCCACACCCGTAAGACCTTCGTTCATCTTCGGAACACAAATTAAGATATTTTAGTTGAAATCCGATGGCTCCGTGAGGCCTGCATTGCCAGCAATGACACTTCCTCTCTCAAGATCCATAAAGGTACTAAAAACATATTTAAATCAATTGATGCGAGTACAGTGGTTCAATATTAATATTATAAAGCAACAAGAATATTTTTGGTGCACCAAAAACAAAATAACGACTTATATAGTGATGGCTGATTTCATGGTGATGGCACTGCTTCATGAAGCTTCGGAGCATTATGAACCTTTTGTGTCGAATCATGATTCGGATCGCATGTCATACCGTGCTGAAATCACGTGACTTTGGCGCTCCGAACCGCTGATTCAACACAAAAGATTCATAATGCTCCGAAGCTTCATGAAGCAGTGTTTTGAAATCGGCCATCACTATATAAGTCGTTATTTTGTTTTTTTGGCGCACAAAAATATTCTTGTCACTTTATAATATTAATATTGAACCACTGTACTCACATGAACTGATTTAAATATGTTTTTAGTACCTTTTTAGTACTAAGTGTCATTGCTGGCTATGAGGCCTCACTGAGCCATCGGATTTCAACAAAAATATCTTAATTTGTGTTCCGACGATTGACAAAGATCTTACGGGTGTAGAACGACATGAGGGTGAGTAATTAATGACACAATTTTCATTTTTGGGTGAACTAACCCTTTAAGTGTCTGTTGTCACACAAACTCACAGTGAGGTACTGATCATCATACCTTAATGTGGTTACTCTCATGACGCATCACTTCCTGGTTTATGCAGAGCTGTTCTCTAGATCCCAAAACACAAATCTTTGGCCTATAAAAAAAAAGAACAATACTAGCTGTTGTTAGTTATTTAAAAAAAAAAAAAAAAAAAAAAAAAAAAAAAAAAATGCACCACCGTTCAAAAGTTTGATGGGTTTTTATTTTTAAGAAATTAATAATCAGCAAAGAAGCATTAAAATGGTCAAAAATAAATAAATTATGAACTTTTGAACTTTCTATTCATAAAATAATCCTGGAAAAAATTATCACGATTTACACAAAATATTAACATATTATTTAACATTGATAATAAAAAGATGTTTTTTGAGCACCAAATCAGCATTAGAATGATTTCCTCTTTTGTGATCCTATTTTATACTGATTTTACATAAAGAAATTCACTTACAAAGTGCAAACATAATAATTTATAAATGCAGATAACATAATAATGATTTATGAAGGATCATGTGACACATAAATTTAAGATATATTAAAATAGAAAACAGTTTTTTTTTTATTGTAATAATAATAATAATTCACAATATTACTGTTTTAACTGTATTTTTGATCAAATGAATGCATCCCTGGTCAACATAAGAGACTTCTTTTAAAAACATAAATGTTCAAACTGTAGCGTACTGTATGTATTCTAGAATATGCTGAAAAACATTTTGGTAGGATATAATCATGTTTTCATATTATCAATGATCATGAATGGCTTACTGTACAACATCGCTTAAATATGTGATGTTAACTCAGATAGCTGACCTGTATGATGTGTTCTTGAGCTCATTTATGACCTGTGTAAGCTGGGAATGGGTCCTGGAAGCATATATGATCTTGGGGATGTCCGTGTAATAAGCTAAATTAAAAAAATAAATAAAAGGAAAGACAAAACTCATGATATTGACACTTGTGTTTTGAAATATAATTCCTATGGTTGTCCAGCATGTCACTATCATTAGGTTTATAATTCATACAAACAATTTAGCCTTTGAAAACACAATAAATGTTTACAAATGATATTGAAAATAAATCATATCGATACTGAATCAATAAATTAATGACAATACTTGGAGTGTCTCCGTCGGTGGCTGCTGTTCCCCACGATGACATTGGTCTGTCAGGGAACAGCTCCGCACCGCCCATTCTCTCTGCTATCTTGCGGGCAGAGATGGTGTCTTTGAAGTTCTCTCTCCAGCCCAGCGCTGAACACAGCAGACAGAGCGTTTTACCAGTGCCAGTGGGACTTTCAAGAACTCCATTGACTTTCTGAAAGAGTACAAGAGCGTGTCATTCTTATTAACAGGCAATGAATAGAACAATGTGACCTTAAAATCTTTATTGCATTAGATTAAAGCACCTCAGCCTTCATATTATACATGAATCAAAGGGTAAGTAAAACAAAAATGTCATTCTGCTTTCAGTAAAATGTCATTCTGCAATTGCATATTACCTCTAATGGAAAAAATGACTGAACTTTTTGGAAATAACAGACTTTTGTATTGGTTAAGACTATAATATTTAAAGCCCCTTAAACTTTCAAAGTAGTTGACAAATTAAATTAAAGGGTATTTCAATGACTAGCAAGAAATGTAGAGTCTCACATTCTGCAGGCACTCGATGACTTTGCTCATGTAGTCCTCCTGGCACGGGTATGGAGTGAAGGGAAAGTCCACAGTGACTCCTCTGAGCTTAATATGAGGCATTTTCAACCAAAATGCACTGATCACATGTAAAAAGCTGCACCAAAACACTATAAAAGTCACCCACTCTTTACTATAATCACAGAGACAACCACAATCCCTTAACAAAGCTCGAAGAAATAATCATTCATTCTGGTCGGCTCTTTTTGAATGTAATACAACGATGTTAAATGCACTAAAATAAATGACATCTAAACCAAGTGACAAGTTACTCCAGAACCGCGCCATTTGTTTTTATCTTCTTCTTTTCCGCTCTACAGGAAGACTTGTGCTCCGAGTGTAATGCTGCCTCCTAAAGGCCACGCTGGAGAAGTGCAGTCAGTAATACACAACAGGTCATGTCGCAGCATACAAACAAACATAATACCTTACCTGTTGCTGAGTAGAATTGGACCTTCCTGTAAAGTCAGAATAAATGCGATAACTTAAAAATAATGTAAGTTTAAGTTCATTATTTAAATAATATTAAAATTGTAATATCACTGTAACTGGTTTCTGTGTTTACATTTTCAAGTATGAAACACCATTTGTCATACCTAATTGTTTTTCAAGGTTTCTCACAGAAACCTTGAAAAACAGAAATGATTATTGATTATTATGAAATTATATGAAGGCATCTAAACATGTGTCCATGAAAAGATGACTTTTCAAAAGACAAAATGGTCTATGGCTCAACTTGCCCCATGCATGTTAGGGGTGAGTTGAGCCAAGTCAAGATGTTGAGCATTCTAGAAAAATAGAGACTGAACGATTCACTTCGTCAGGGAAAACATTAAGATAATTATTCAAAAAATCAACAAATAACATTTTTTTTTTGCTTTTATCATTCGTATTATATGAAAAACATCCATAAATCCACTAAAAGAGGGTTTATTTAGAATGTTTTAAAGTCACCATGAAATCAAAACTGACAGTTCATAATTTTTATGGAATATTGCAGTATTTATTATAAATGATTTATCCATGCACATCTTTAAAAAGAAATCGTGTGCCCTCCTTTAATAAAAATTGAAGCAGCAACAACATCTTTTCTCTTCTCTGATGACGTGTTTACCAGTGCGCGGGCGGGACAACCTGTCACTCACATGAGATCAACCAATCGCAAACCATAATGATCCAACAATCCAATCAATTCCCAACGGACAAAATCAAGATCCGCCCTATGTTTTTTCTTGTTTGAGAAGCCATTTCACCAGTGTTGCCAAGTCTGTGGTTTTCCCGCGGAATTGGGCTACTTTTACACTGTTGCAGTGGGTTGTTTTTCATGTCCGCGGGTTGAATCGACTCCAAATAACGTGATATTTAGCCCCTAGAATGCAAATTTTACCAAAAAAGCATATTTTACCCCCCGGAATGAGATTTTTACTGTAGGACTCACCCTGAAATGCGATTGGGCTAGTTTTGAGGAGCAATTGGCCGGGTTTTGTTGTGAAAACCTGGCAACCCTGCATTTCAACATTTCATATATGTCACAGTAGGGAAAAAAAATTTATCACAACCTCCATTTCATGCCAGATTTAATGTTTGTATGTGTTTGGTTGTTGCTGTTATGTGAAAGTACAATTACTTATTTATAAAAGTATCAAGAGATCAAAAATTAGAAGAAAAATGGAATTCAAATAGAGAGAAAATTTTATTACAATGTTTACAAAAACAGCCATTACTGGATTTAACCATCAAAGTAACATGCAAATGTGTGTGTGTGTGTGTGTGTGTGGATCTATTCTACACTTCCACCATAAAAGTTGCTAGGCAATATGTTTTTATAAGTGTTTCCTCCTTGAATTTGGATTTATGTTCACCAATGCCCCTTTAAAGTCTGCTGTCCTAATAAAAACAGATCTTGCTGAATCTGGCTGAAATGTATATATATAGTCCAATCAATTTTCTCTTCCTTAGAGCTCTCTGAAGTATCAGAGCTCAGTGGGAATGAGGAAGAATGTGCAGTCTGTCTTTAAGTTTGAAAGTTTAATCCAAGGTCAATAATAAGATACCAATCTACATTTACTGTATGTAAATGTAAAATGAAAGAATACCTGGGAAGTGAGAGCGCGTGAGAGTGTAGGTGTGCGATACGCTGCACATGTCAAAATGAATGACAAATTAAATAATAGCAAAACTTAGAAATGTTTAGATTTTTTTTCAATGAAGCATTTTGTATATATAATAAATATTTTTGACTTGATTTTTATTTGTGTTCATCCAGTCTTGCCTTTATTTTCACTTCTCTGTATTTCGTCACAACATGGCGACGCACTCAGATGCCAGGCTCGAATTAAAGACTGAAAACACGCAGGTACTGTACCTCAACCTGCTCTCTGTTGAACATTTATTTCAAATATAATATCATTAACATGTCTAACGCTATGAAAGACTCGCTATACGCACACGCAGGGAACCTGTCGCCATAAATGTATGTTATTTACGAAGGAAGTAGCTTTAGCCCGCTAACCAGCAGACAAGCCAACTTAAAAGAGCACTTTCAACTTGCGTTATCAAAATATCTAAACATTGAGATTTACAGCTGCGACGTGTTGAACTTATAGCGCTGACATAAGTGACGGTATTATGGATTTTTATTTTGAAACTGATAATAAATGTGTTGAATGCACGCGCATGTGTATGTTAAATGTGGAGTTAGCGAGTTAGCCTGTGGTTTACAGCTTTACTGATTTCACGCCAGGATTATTGTTGGTCTTAATATTTTATCTGAGTTATGATATACTTAATAAACAGACCTTTTAAACTTTTAACCCGGGGAAACTGATGAACATGAGGCTCGTTTGCCACCCATTTGGGGGGTTTGGCTTGCCATAAGATTTAATATCGGAATTAACGTTAATTATCTTTCTAAATAAACAATATATGCGGCTAATATATGTTAGGAAAACCTAAGTATGCTTGAATACATATTTTTATAACTTCATATTTATAAGTTTGTGGTGAATAATGTCATGGTCAGTGTTGACGCATTTTCTTATGCACAGATTATTAGTTGGCACGTGCTCATTTTGTTCATGTCTTAACCCGTTCCGTCTCACTTATTTGGCTTGTTCTGGTTATAATATAACTCTTTGGCTGTGGCTCTAAACCTAGCAAGCTTTCTGTCTAGGCAGCATTTAAAACATGTGAGATGCCCCAAAATGCTTCCTATGTAGGGAGTTCACTGGGATTTGACACAGCTTGATTCGCGTGTGGCTGTTCTGTGTCTGTAGCACGTGTTCATCTCTCTTTTCCTGTATATGAGTTTGTTTCCAATAAAAATCTTGGCCACTGTACTAGAGCAGGTATCTTTTTATTGGATGTGATATATGTCACTTAAATCAACTTATATGCAGTGAGTCAAAGGGTTAATGTCAGTGTCAAAACTTCACATAGCTTAGCTTGGTTAACTTATTTTTTTGCATTTACACCATCAGGGCACTGAAGTCATGGAAGAAATCATCGGGGTCTGTGGTTTAGAGGCCAGAGGACTCGTTGAAGGAAGCAGTTCACCCCTGGATGTGGAGACTCCAACCCAGGATAACATGGAGGATTTTGCAGGGCTGGTGAGCAGTGAAGAGGAAAGAGGGGAGACGCCAGGAAGGGAGGATAGCAACCCTGACCCCCTCGATGAGGAGTTGGACCCCAAAGCTGAGAAAACCAAGGACAAAAAAGCATTCGGTTAGTATTCACCATGAAAGGAATGTTTCAGGTTCCATCCATATGACTTTAAGCCGTAGATCTTGTGGTTTTGAAAGACATTTGTTTTTAAAGTTTTGATAGATGACTCGTTTGTCAACAACGGGTTATTCTATGCATAATTCTTCCCTTTTTGTCATAGGCAAAGAGGTTTTGTTGCTGATGCAGGCGCTTCATACTTTAGCCACCCCAGAAGAGAAACTTGCTGCCCTTTGTAAGAAATATGCAGACCTGGTATGTATTTGGGGCTAGAGAAATGATATTGCACAACAATAGACATATTTCACACATAATGTTCTTACAGAGAGAGTTCACCCAAAAACAAAAAAACTACATTTGCAATCCAAATGTAGTTATTGAGGACAAAAGGAGATATTTAGAAGAATTTCCAAGCTGCTCAACTGTGAAAAGGAAATAGCTGCACAAAGTATGAAATACTAATAGTGATATGTTGAAATGCATTTTTTTACCGAAGAAAAATTACATTTTTAATTGATTTAAAATCATAAAAATAATGTTTTGGTAATTAAATTTGGTTAATTCTGTGTAATTACATTTACATTTATGCATTTGGCATTATGCATTTAAAGGATTAGTTCACTTTCAAATGAAAATTACCCTAAGCTTTACTCACCCTCAAGCCATCTTAGGTGTATATGACTTTCTTTTTTCCTGATGAACACAATCGGAGAAATGATAATAAATATCCTGACGCATCCGAGCTTTATAATGGTCAGTGTTGTATTTGTCCTGCCCTTCTTCCACTCTGATTGGACGGCTGGCTAAAATGTGACAGTGATGAGCACAGCGTTTTACTCAAAGTTAAACATTCTGCAACTTAAGGCGACCGGTAAAAAATGCTGAGCGCTCGGAGCCTCATTACGCCTCCTGCCGTTTAAAAAATCCGTGCTCCCACTGAAAACAATTGGAAAAGTATGCTAGCCGCTGGAAAAAATGCATTGGTGGACAAACGGCCTAAGCATTACCAAACGAGTATGGAGTATGGAGCGTTACCTCAACAAGTTATGAAGTAAAATAGTTAGATTCCGGCCAGTCTGCCTTTCATATTCTACTTACGAAGAAAGTTTAAAACTCTTGCAGTTCAAAAAGCTTACGTTACGTCCTACACCTTCCCTATTCAGCTTAAGGAAAAAGTGTAACTGACGCAACGCCAGTAACTTAAATGCAGAAGGCAGTCTGGCGGAAGCTATTTTACTTCATAACTTGTTAAATGTGGATATTTTTTTTTACACAAACTCATCGTTTCGCTTCAATAAGCCTTTATTAACCCCCCCCGGTGCCATGAGGAATATGCTTATGATGGATGGAGACACTTTCTTTAGCTCATACTCATTTGGTAACTGCCATTCTAAATATATATATATATATATATATATATATATATATATATATATATATATATATATATATATATATAATTTTTTTTTTTTTTTTTTTTTAAATCAGTTCATGCATTCCCTGGGAACCTATGACCTTGGCGTTGCTACCTCCATTATCTACTTTTTGAGCTAAAGGAATATTGTCAAAACGCATCCTCAGAGATAATTAAATGTCACAGTTTCAGTCAATGATTTTGACCCTCCAAAACAATTTCAGCCAAATATTTTCTGTTGCCGAAATTTCAGTGCATCACTAAATACTAATGTTTCTTCCTGGGACAGCTGGAGGAGAGTCGCAGCATGCAAAAGCAGGTGAAGGTATTGCAGAAGAAGCAGAACCAGGTGCTGAAGGAGAAGATCCATCTGCAGAGCGAGCACAGCAAGGCTGTCCTGGCGCGCAGCAAACTGGAGAGTCTTTGCAGGGAACTTCAGCGCCATAACAAGAACCTGAAGGTAGAGCCACCAGAGTTCATGCACATTTGATTTGAAGATTCATGTTGGCCTTAGTTTAACCAGATAACCGTTGGTGATAACAGGAGGAGAACTCTCAGCGGTTCAGGGAGTATGAGGAGCGGCGCAAGGAGGCTACGCTGCACTTCCAGATGACGCTCAATGAGATTGAGGCCCAGATGGAGCAGCACAACTTGCATAACAGCAAACTGCGGCAGGAGAACATGGAGCTGGCTGAGAAACTCAAGAAGCTCATTGAGCAGTACGAAGCTCCGGGAGGAGGTGAGGCAACATCTGCCAAATATGTAAAAAGGCTGTTAATGCTCTGGTTCAAGTCCAGAGGTTTCATTTGTTCTGTTCTCTGTAAATGTTTAGGTGTTTCATTCATTTATATTGCTTCTGAGATATGATATTTTAGTAGTCATGGCTCGATGGGATGGTATATATTTGCTGCTGTCACATTTCATGGTTTTACATTATATTTGCTTAATTCTAAACATGTTCCCTCAGAGATGTTTTGCATGTTGAGCTCATTCCAAATGTGCAACCTCAAATGAAATCATTATAATGCAGCTGGTTCACAGAGTAAACACATAATCACATGTCTGTGTATGCAGGATTATGCATAACGTACACTGCTGGTGATTTTAATGTTTTTGAAAGAAGTTTCTTATGCTCACAACAAGGCTGCATTTATTTGATCAAAATACAGTAAAACATTAATATTGTCCAAAATATTGTTTTCAACATTAATAATAAGAACCATTATTATTAATTGAGCACCAAAAATAATTGAGCAGCAAATCAGCAGTATTAGAATGGTTTCTGAAGGATCATGTGACACTGAAGACTGGAGTAATGATGCTGAAAATTCAGCTTTACCATCCCAAGAATAAATTACATTTTAAAATATATTAAAATAGAAAACAGTTATTTTAAATTCTAATAATATATATCACAATATTACAGCAGCTTTAAGAAATCTTAATTATTCCAAACTTTTTACCGGTAGTGCATATGATCACTTTATCAGGCTTTAGTATGGATTGCATAATTTGTGAGTTTAAAAAAACTGAAAAAAGAATATTTTATAATTGGTCATGGTTTTTCAAGCTTTGAGTAACAGCATATTTTTAAAGGGGACCTGTTATGCAAAATGAACATAAATGTCGTATGAACGTAAATGTCGGCAGTGTGTGTACATAACCAGTCTATAATGGTAAAAATATTCCACACAAAATATTTATATTCCACATCTTGACAAGGGGGCGAGTAAATTATCAGGAAAATTTAATTTGAAAGTGGACTAATCCTTTAAAGCTTCTAACGCAGGAAAAAGCATTCTAAAACTACAGCGCTCAAAAAGTTTAACTTTTAAAAACCGCGTCTCTTCACGTTTTCCACTGCCCCCTTCTCACATCTTTAGATGCAAAGATGTGCTGTTCAAGAAAAAAAAATGCAAGGTCAGTCTAACTTGTTTACATAGAAAATAATGGAAAAGCAGTTCCTTTTAATGTTCTGCATTGAATTAAGAAGTTCATGGTGTTTCTGTGGCTTCTTTTTCAATGCAAAAGTAGATTTTTCTGTGAATGTGAATGAGACTTCCGATTCATTAGCTGCTAATAGCTAAATAACTAGAATAATACCAGTGCAGTAAAAGCTAAAGCTTTTCAATAATGACAACTCTTAAAATAGTTTTAGCATGTTATTGAATATAGTAATGTTAATTTATTTGGTCTTGTTGGACTAGATCTGCTACACTGCTGCTGCTGTTTGTTATTGCTGCTGCTATAGATCAAGTATGGAATATTGGCTAGTAGATACAGACGCTCCTGTGAGCATGTAAGATATGCTGTTGCTGCATAAGTAGACATGGATAAATCCCATAGCAGATCTAGGTAGGTGGAGCTGGGGGAGGTGAAGGGTTTCAGAGAAGACTAGCCTACAGCAAACATTGAACCAGACTACTTAAATGTTGAACTAGCAATCTCATTGGCTGCAGGATCAGCAGCGGCCAGTCAGCTTGTGCCATGTGGTAATGATGTGATTGCTTGCAGATTGCATGTAAAAGATCTATCAGCATGCACCCTCTAAAGTTTCATGACTGAACTAGATATTTGCACTATGAATCAATCTGTTTACTGTTTGATTACAATATTAAATTAAAAAATATAGAATGCAAGCAGAAGTTAACGGGGTTCAAGCAGTTTACGGCCTTTAAAGGTGCTAAAGAGGATGTTTTGTTTTATACATTTTTTTCAATATTACTTGAAACTGTCTTTACTAACTTATAAAAGACTTTTTATTAGGTGCACTGAAAGGAATAATATTAATATACATCATCTGTGCATGAGGTAGGGCCTTAAAAACATCAGCCAATCGTTTACGCGATCATCCATGTGAGAGACGCGCGGCTGCGCGCTCCAGTAACTTTCCACACTCCGACATAATGAATCCACGGCTTTAGGTCGCACACACACTTAACGATTGTAAGGCCGATTATGAATGTAAATTGATACTTTTGACTGATCGCGCTCAAACGCGTCCAGTCAGAGCCAGTTGCTTTCAGTCTGCGATTACAGTCGGTGTTCAAATTCCATGTGAAAGTATATAAATTTGCTTCAGGAGCAGGAAACAATCGCTGTATGTTGAGCATATTCAGAATGTTTTAGCTAGTCGTTAAATGTGTGCCCGGCTTAATAACACAGCGAATGCCGGTGGTAAACACTCGTGTTCCGATACTCGTGCACAAGTTTTGGGAGGCATTCCCTCTAAATGAGCTGTGAAGGAGGGGGGTTGTTCTTACCCATGCGCTCATTTCAAAAACTCAGTCGACAAAAAGAACCTCTTTAGCACCTTTAAGCACAAATGCGTAAAAAGTAGGGGTGTAACAGTATACTTATTCATCCCAAACTGTTTGGTAAAGTTTCGGTTCATGCAGTCACACAACGAATACAGTCAGTCACAGGCGATCCACACTCCAGTCCAGAAAGGGGGCGCGCATGGTAATGTAACGCTGTTTGCAACCAGTATAAATTGCAGAAGAGACGATCGATTGGTATGTTTACATGTCATCTTTCAACCAGTGTTTTAACTGCAGAAAGATATCAATAAAACAGTTTGCGAATAATCTTATGTAGCATTATATTCTACACATGCAAGACCTTTGTTCATCTTCGAAACACAAATTAATTTTTTTTTTATGAAATCCAAGGGTATCTGAACTATACATAGGCAGCAACGTCATTGCACCTTTTGAGGTCCAGAAAAGTAGTTGAAAACATGGTTAAAATATATAACGTGACTAAAGTGGTTCAACCGTGATGTTATGAAGTGATGAGAATACTTTTTATGCATAAAAACAAAACAAAAATGTATTTTTTCAACAATTTGAACCGTTGTCATACGTAGTGAACTCAGTGCAGCGCTTCCTTGTTTTATGTCAGAACACAGACTCATTATTGGCCAGCACTTGCGTCTGCGTCACATGTATGCATCGTGCTGCTCACGTGTTCAGCTTCGGCCAATACTGAGTCGGCATTCAGATGTATGGTGTGGAAAGACACGAGTGAACTAACCCTTTAAACCCCTATTTATATGACAACAAATACCAGTTTGCAGTATCAAGCTGCAATAATAGACTGTTTATCTATAGCTAAAATATCTAGAAGTGGATGGCACTGGAATCCTTGCACATTTAAGGGAAGTTGTAATTTTCTAAGCAAGAGATCTTTTTTTTGAAGAATACTGTGAATGTGACATTTGTCTTTACACAGCACATCGACAAGGTGTTCAAACATAAGGAACTGCAACAGCAGCTGGTGGACGCTAAACTCCAGCGGACGGCCGAGCTGATGCGAGAGGTGGAGGAGAAACAGCAGAGAGAAAGGGAGTTCGTAAGTATCCTTGTAATAATCGTAATCCAGTTTCTGAGCCAGGCTTAATCCTGAAGGATTGGTACTTAAACCAAGGAGATCTATAATATGTTGGTAAAGCTATCCTTTAGCATTCTCACTCTTAACAATGGCAGTTGCTTGGTTTGAAGACCACCTGAAGTATAAGATTTGAAATCTTTGCTCATTGGTGCATAGTTCTGCAGCCAGGTTTATCTCAGCCAATTGCCTAAACCATAAATACCACGTGACTAAACACTCTTGACTCCAGGAAAATTGTCGTCATAATACTGATTGGTTGATCTACATTCTCTGTTAAGCTTCTGAAGGATGCGACCGAGTCGAGACATAAATGTGAGCTGATGAAGGAGCAGGAGCATCAGTTAAAGCAACAGCTCACTCTGTACATGGACAAGTTTGAGGAGTTTCAGACCACCCTCGCTAAAAGCAACGAGGTCTTCACCACTTTCCGACAGGAGATGGAGAAAGTGAGTGTGTCCAGCACAAGTCTCTTATGCTCACCAAGGCTGCATTTATTTGATTCAAAAATACTGTAAAAACAGTAATATTGTCAAATAATATTACAATTTAAAATAACTCTTTTCTATTTCTAACAGATTTTAAAAATGTAATTTATTCTTATGATAGCAAAGCCATTACTCCAGTCTTTAGTGTCACATTTAGATCCTTCAGAAATTATTCTGATATGCTGAACTATTCTTTTTATCAATGTTGAAAACAGTTTAGCTACTTGAGATTTTTGTGGAAACTGATATTCTATTTGTCTACATTTTCACATTCACCCATGCATAAAGCTTTCAGACAATGAAATGATCAGTTATGATTGTTTGAAAGACAAAGTTTGTAGAAACGCTTGAAGAATATGATGTTTTGCATGACAATTTTATTTTCTGTGACTGATCAGATGACAAAGAAGATCAAGAAGCTTGAGAAGGAGACCACGTTATGGAGGACCAAATGGGAGACTAACAACCAGACTCTGCTGCAGATGGCAGAAGAGGTAAGAGGAATAATAGAACTGTTGTTATTTCTAAATTCTTTTTAGTAATTTAAGTTGTAGAACAAATGTGAATGTTTCTTCTTTCTGTACTGTAAATCTAAAAGTAATTTTAACTACAGACTCAATTGAAAACTTCCTGAGTGAACTGATGATACAAAAATGCAAATTTTCTTCCTAGTTTTAGCTGAACATCTATAGTACACATGTCTTGACTACTCTCTTATTAATAAGACATGCATAAATACATATTTCTTATAATAGAGTGGTCAAGACATTGTTTATATCTACTACTGTTCAAAGGTTTATATACACCGACCAGGCTTAACATTATGACCACCTTCCTAATATTGTGTTGGTCCCCGTTTTGCTGCCAAAACAGCCCTGACCCGTCGAGGCATGGACTCCACTAGACCCCTGAAGGTGTGCTGTAGTATCTGGCACCAAGATGTTAGCAGCAGATCCTTTAAGTTGGGCCTCCATGGATCGGACTTGTTTGTTCAGCACATCCCATAGATGCTCGATTGGATTGAGATCTGGGAAATTTGGAGGCCAAGTCAACACCTCAAACTCGTTGTTGTGCTCCTCAAACCATTCCTGAACCATTTTTGCTTTGTGACAGGGTGCTTTTTCCTGTTGAAAGAGGTCACAGCCACCAGGGAATACCGTTTCCATGAAAGGGTGTACATGGTCTGCAACAATGCTTAGGTAGGTGGTACGTGTCAATGTAACATCCACATGGATGGCAGGACCCAAGCTTTCCCAGCAGAACATTGCCCAAAGCATCAAACTGCGTCCACCGGCTTGCCTTCTTCCCATAGTGCATCCTGGTGCCATGTGTGCCCCAGGTAAGCGACGCACACGCACCCGGCCATCCACGTGATGTAAAAGAAAACGTGATTCATCAGACCAGGCCACCTTCTTCCATTGCTCCGTGGTCCAGTTCTGATGCTCACGTGTCCACTGTTGTCGCTTACGGCGGTGGACAGGGGTCAGCATGGGCAACCTGACTGGTCTGCATCTATGCAGCCCCATACACAACAAACTGCAATGCATTGTGTATTCTGACACCTTTCTATCAGAACCAGTATTAACTTCTTGAGCAATTTGAGCTACAGTAGTTTGTGTGTTGGATCGGACCACACGGGCCAGCCTTCGCTCCCCACATCAGTGAGCCTTGGCCGCCCATGACCCTGTCACCGGTTCACCACTGTTCCTTCCTTGGACCACTTTTGATAGATACTGACCACTGCAGACAGGGAACACCCCACAAGAGCTGCAGTTTTGGAGATGCTCTGACCCAGTCGTCTAGTCATCACAATTTGACCCTTGTCAAACTTGTTCAAATCCTTGTGCTTGCCAATTTTTCTAACACATCAACTTGGAGGACAAAATGTTCACTTGCTGCCTAATATATCCCACCCACTAACAGGTGCCGTGATGAAGAGATAATCAGTGTATTCATTTCACCTGTCAGTGGTCATAATGTTATGCCTGATCGGTATGTATGTATATATATATATATATATATATATATATATATATATATATATATATATATATATATATATATATATATATATGTAATTTTTTCATGTGATCAAAGCTGAATCTTCAGTCACATGATCCTTCAGAAATCAGTTGTGCTGATTTGCTGCTCAAGAATCATTTTTTTATTTGTATCGATGTTGAAAACAGTTGTGCTGCTTAATATTTCAAATTGTTACTTTCATTTGTCTCGTAGAAAACGGTGCGAGACAAAAATTACAAGGCCCTCCAAGGCAAACTGGAGCGTCTGGAGAAGCTTTGCAGGGCCCTGCAGAGAGAACGCAATGACCTGAACCAGAAACTCCGGGACCTTCAGGGCCCAGCGAAAGATCCTGAGGAAGAAGGTACAGGGCCTCCTGACCCCCAGCCACTGGGCCTCTCCAGCCAGCTCTCCAATCCAGAAATGGAGAGAGAGGTAGAGGGAGAGATGGAGGGTTTGGTGCCTGAAACAGAGCAACTTGGGCTTCAGCCTGAGGAATCAGGCACCACATCATCCAGACAACTCATTGAAGACTGAGCCTGGCCTTCTGGTGGCCTTTCTTTTTTGATTTCTCTCTTTTTTTCTTTTTTTTTTTGTGGAGGTATATATTTTTGTCTAACAATTATTATCATAAAATTTGTGAGGAAAAAGCAGGACATTAGTGAAGACGCTAACTGCTCTATACGTTGGTAATCCGCTTTGTGGCGAGCACTTTTTACTCCCTATTTTCTATCACATTGTATTTTCGTAGGAAATGGTCATGTGGTCCAAGACGGCCGCCATGCAGCTTTGTTTTTGTTTTTGTTTTTCTTCCCTTTCTCCCCATTTCTGTTTTCAGCCCTTTCCTGCTCAGCTGTGCTGTGGTTGCACGTTTTTCGTTTCTCTTTAATAAAATGTAGCTCTTCGCTCTGACCTCTAGAATCTGAATAAATAATTTTGGATGCATATAATGTTTAATATTGCTATTTGAAAATAACCATACATAGTCAACTAGCCAGTCCAGTTCTAGATGACCAGATAACCTTGAGACTGGAGAAACGGGGCATTAATAACAGAGGAGAGATACATTAACACACACTTACCTACTCATTGGCACTTTGAGTCAGAGCCAAGACTGGTCCATAACAAGTCATTCTTCTATTGCTTTGATTAAAATGGACATGAAATGGACTTTAAAGGAAGATACATGTCTTATAAATAAAAGAGGGGTCAAGACTTCTCACTGCCTGTGACTGGTTTTCATATGAGAATCTGATTAAGGGCTAGTTTGGCTTTGAAAAAGGCTGCTACATCTTGAACAATTATGTGAAATATTAGGACAGGGTCAAACTGTCTCACTGAGATTTCTATGGGAGGGACTTTTTTGTTGCATGACAGATGAAGAGAAATGCATCTTTTCAAACAGAAAACTCAATAATGATGGTAAAATGCTATGTGCATTTATATTACATTAATATTCAGTTCAACTTTGCAACCCCATTTATTTGAGAAACAGGGTAGTTTTTGTTGAATCAGGGTATCCAAGCCACTTCAATCTTTTTTTTTTTTTCTTTTTTTTTATTAATTTTGGTCGATTTTTAAAATTTATTTTCCAAAAATCTCTTTAATACTTCAGATTTTTCCCAAAATAGCTAATTGCTGTTGATTAGTCCTGATGACAGTTATTGTCTTAATGGGATTTTTTGTTTTGTTGTTGTTGCAATTTTTTTTCTGTTAAAAGGGTATTTCACACAAATGTCATAATTTACTCACCCTCATGTCTGTCTAAACCTGTATGACATTATTTTTTCTGTGGAAATATTTCAAAGATTTTCAAAATTTTTGTCCATGTAATGAAAGTCATTGTATGAACTGAAAAAATACATTTTTCAAATAAAAAAAAATTTGTCAAAGGTTTGGAACAACATGAGGGTGATTAAATGATGACAGAATTTAATTTTGGGGAGAGAACTATCTGATTTTTTTTTTTTTTTTTTTTTTTTTTGCCACCTGTCTGAAATGGACAGGTTGCAATTTTTTTTACTCTTGAACTGGACACAAAACTTCCTCATTTTAAAAGGGGTCTTAATGTATTTGATACTGGATATTCTGAATGTGATTCTCTTTTTTGGACTTTATAATGAACAATAAAATGTCTGTAATTCAAATCTTTACATTCAAAATGTTCTAAAGAGCTGCAAACATTCTCAATATTGCAATGTAAAACTATATGTCGAGAACTGAACCGATGAATGTAGAAATTGCCAATTCCACATCTAAACAGCCTCACACCCCTTTAAGATCTGGGCTGTGTTTCAAAAACATTGTGAGCTAATTTGATTTGTGGCAATGGTTCTACTATCTATTTAAGCTTACTATGCTTTTGGGAAACGCAGCACTGGTCATTATCAAGGACACAGGGTCTAGAAACACTTGCCTCTTCAGGTCCATTATAACATCTGGCTCTGTTCATGTCCTGATCTGAACCTCTCACACTGGCCAGTACATTCCTCAACACTGAATCCAACAAAACATACAGCATTTTCATTAAGTGCGCTTTGAACATGATAATCTACTTTTAGTTGAATTAATCATATTAACCACAAATGGTGTGTTTTGTAACCAAATGTAGTGGATGAATGCAGTGTCACATAAGTTCAGAAGGACAAGCGGTTTTCTGAGAAACTTGTCTGAATGTGTTTAACTTGCCAAACTGTAAAACTCAGCTATGGAAAGGTAGATCTTCACCAGCTTCCATCACTTCTGTTTTTATCTATATAAAAAAAAAATCCTGTAATTTTGTTTTTCCCCCCATTGTCTAATAACCTCAAATTTTGGATAAGAATGTTGATTTTATTATAAGAACATCTCAGCACTTGATTTGTGTGGATTTCCTCAATGTAAGTTTCACCTCACTGTCAAATATTTTCTTATCTGCAGAAGTCTGTGAGCAATTATTTTGACACATACATCTGTAATTGTGGGGTCATGTTAATTCTAAATTTGTGGAGTTGTTGGTACCGTCATTTGTATACTGCTTTTTTTTTGTGGCAAAGCCCTGGTTTGATTCTCAGGTTATGCAAGAAATCTACCTCTTCAGGTATGACGTACTGTGAAAGATGCTCAAGAGAGCTTTTCTTTCTCCCCCAGCTCAGCCGTGACCCCTCTGAGATTGTACAACGCTCTTGTAGTTCTGTCTTGCTTTTCAATAAAACATTTTGTAGAATTTTCCTTACTGCGTCATACCTTGTTTCGCCTCATCTTCACGTGTCCACACACTAGTACTATTTAAGGGGAGACACTACAGGCAAAAACACTGTTTTTTCAGGCACCTGTCAATTTTGAGATTTTGCACTTTTTGGCTTTTCATAAAGTGTTTTTTCAGACTGGTGGAAAGAAAACATCCAAAATACAATTTTAAGTGTATATTTTATAGCATTTTATCTATTTGCATCTATAGATTTCAATTACAGTAAATATCTTTAAAGGCCGTTTTCTCAAAATGAGTTTTTTTCTCCTACTCTGAGTCACAAATCTCCACTTCTGCATAACTTACATACACCAGACTTCACAGTTTTATTCCTAACTATTTTCTGAAGGTTTTTACAGAGGGATTTGTTGATATATAATTTGCCTGATTTTATACAGCATTTTATTCCTAAAAAAATTTTTTTTTTTTTCTGGCTGTTGATAGAATTTTCTGATTTACGGAGTGATAAAAAGAGAGATCCAAAATTCCCTCTGTAAAAACCTTTGAATTTAATGTCCAAAAAATTAAATGAGAACTGTGAACCTGACATCATCCAATATTCAGATTTTTGTTCTAGAAATGTATGCAAATTAGTGCATATTTAATTAGATAACGCCTCATTTGCATATTTAAACATTACATTTTAGAAAACTTGTAATACAAAAAATGTTTGCAATTTTTAATGTAATCAATTAGCTGGGGAAGTATGGTGATATCTACTAGTTAATTTTTTTACCCTATTCACCTGGGGTGTCTTGCCTTAATGAACTTTAAAAACTAGCATTCACAAACTCAAAATACATAGCTTCATATGTCGAGAGACAGGAAAAAAAATCTTTACAGTTGATCTGTACTTTATTTTCAATTTGAGTGAATTAAGTACAGACAATTATCAACAATTTAGGAATACAAAATCATTTTAAAAGTTATTACAAAAGATTTATTGCAAATTGACACCAGGTTTATGCAGAAAAACTTAAAACTGTGATGAGCCACACCAGGCCAGAACTTCTCAGAAGTGATTGAACAAGTGGTGCAGTCTTTCTCCAAACCATCTAAGGCCAAACTTCTCTAGTGAAATGGATGAGGGCTGAACCTTTTAGTCTACAGAAGGACCCTGTAATGGGTAAAGTATCTGGTATGTATGGAGTAACAAAGTAAAAGGATGGATTTTATGGAATAATACTGAAAAGCAAAAGCTGAGGAGTAAGAAGCCATGAAAAGTTTGTAGATTTTTAATGAGATCAGTTATGACGCCTGGCCCTCCAGCTCTGATGCGGGGGTGTCTGGCTCTTCATCATTGTAGATGTTTTCAGCCTAAAACGAAAGAAGTTTATGATGTTAGCAAAAAGTCCTAATATCAGATACTTTAAAAAAAACTATCATTAAAAATAAATAAATAATGGAAATCGTAAGAATCTACAGTTTTGCTGTACTTACCATCTGCCATACTTGCATAATGTTGTCCTCTGACACAGAACAGATTACCCAGGGTTCATTTGGGTTCCAGGAGAAATCAGAGATCTTAGCTGTATGCCCACCATGAATGAACTGCCAAAACAAACAAAATTCAAGTACTCATCTCATTATACGCTATTAAAATGTCTCAAGTACTGACTCTTTGGTACCAAGCTGATATTAAAATTTATATAAAAAAATAATTTTTGTACAGGATCAGTATTACCGTGTACTCAGTTGTAATGTTACTGGAATTTCTAACTTCGATATGATACAATACCACGGGGAAAAATTATATACTGCCATATGGATATTTTTAATAATCTAATAAAGTCTTTTGTACATCCATTGAAATTCTAGGCAATCAATTTTTTCAAAAAAGTATGACACATCATAACAGTAATCCATAGGAAGAAGTTTGGGAGAAGTTTAATTCAAGCCTTCTGAAGAGACAAGATTATAAACAGATTTTTTGCTTAATGTATGTTTTTACGATGGGGTAATTTTGTTGCACAATAGCTTACAGGCAGCACAAAGCAGCTTGATTTCAAACTTTGAATTAAATAGACAAAATACATACAGTCAGTAATAAAATAAGAACAAATTACAAATGTTAGTTCAAATAAATACAATAGATTAAAGATACAATTGTAATAAACTGCTTTAATTTCTTCAGGTACTGTAGGTCAGGTAAGAAATACTACAGAAATTGTAAAAAGTACTCAAATGTAAAATATCACTGGATAGTCATCATTGTAAAAATGAAATAATTAATTAATCCTTAAAATTAAATCCTTAAAATTAAAGATTAATCCTTAAAATTAAAGCTTGATGAGCTTTAGAGACTTTTTTCCAAAATATTACATTCCTACGACCCCAAAAATAATGAAAACATATAATAATATATTAATAATCAATTAATATATATTTTAATTAAATTTATTTATACTAAGTATTTATCTTTTTAAATAGAAGAGTGTCATCAATAGTATGTTTTTTGCTGTGGTATTGAAATAGTTATCAATATTCAATAGGGGTGCAATAGATCACAGTTGATCCATGATCCATACTGACCAGGCCCCACGGTTCGGCACGCATGTGATTCGCGGATTAATTGCTAAGTTTAACCATCATTTACACATTCAAGCGATTTCAAACCATTGGAGTGCATGAAGAGGTGAAAGAGAACTCGATCGCGCACTGTTATCTGAGCGTACAGCCGCACACACCTGAAGTGTGCGCACACACAGAGGCACGTTTCAAAAAATTGATTCCTCTTTCACGTCACGTTGCACTTGAACGGACAGATTCACACAAAATTATGTCAAAATAATACCCATCTTGGCAAGTATTCTTGTAAACTCAGTCAGTTATGTCTTAAGTGAACGTAAACAGTTGAGAAAGAAATCGGATGTGTATTATTAGCTATATTGGATCCTTTCATTAGGTCTTAAAGTGACAGCAGCCTATAAATACCTGCTGCTGTCTATGTCATTAACGTTAATCAAACAACAAAACAACTTTAACTGTTCAACTTGTCTTTAATTATGTTTAATTATTAAAAGTGAGATTTTTGCTGTGGTATCGAAGTACTTAAAGTGGTGTTTAGTAATAAATGAAAAGCAAAATGACATTAACCCCCGATTTTTCTTTTTCTTTTGCTGATCCAAGAAATTATCTGATTGGTGATTAAAAAAAATGAATATAATCCAAACCATGAGTTTAGTGATTCGTTTGCACCACTTATATATACATAACATTATAGCTCTGTCTGTCAGAATACATATTTTCATCAAATCTATCTCGACTCACCAGCAGCTCAGGTGGTCCGTCCTCTGCGTCCTCCGCAGACTGCTCTTCTCCAATTTTACTAGAGGACATAAATGTAACAATGCAATCAATATGGCATTTGTGGATCCAAACACAGTTAGCACTAACAAACTGTTTACATTAAACCAGGAATGTGCATTAAGAAAGAAAAAAAAAAAGTTAATTTTCAGAAATCCTCAGATCAATTAGAAAACAGTAGTAATGCCTCATACCTCAGGTCCCAAACATTGAGGCGTCTGTCTGTGCCACTGGAGGCCAGGATGGTCTCGTTATGGGGGGACCACTGGACCTGTCAAGAGCATCAGCATTATTATTACAATATGTTATGTTTACATTCTTTAAGAATTGTTACATTGTAGCAGAATCGTGAGTGTTATTTTTTGAGTGTTACCTGGAAGATTTCATCCTTATGCGACTCAAAAGAGTGAAGCTTCAACTTCAGGTTACGCAGATCCCACAATGCAACAGTCTACAGCCAAAAACAAACAGTGAGCATGTTATTTTTTTTTTTTTCAAACCATTTTTATTTTTTCTCTAAATCATCCATCAAATAGCAGAGGTTCCCAACATTTTCATCATCAAATGATTTATTGATTTTTTTTTTTTGGTCTTGAATTCTAGAATATAAAAATATATTTGTATACCCTATAAATATATAAAAAATATAAATGAAAATTAAATGTAATAAGTGATGAAAGTGTATTATTGTATGAATTTAATATTTTTAAATGATAAAACAGTTGCCTTCAAAAATTGACCTCACAAACCTGCAGTTTCATCAGGATCCCTGAAGGCCAAAGTATGTGTGTGTAGCCCGAAATTTCTAATCATTTATAAAACCTAAGTTTAAATGGAGTTTAAAGCAAGTACAAAAACATTTTTATCACTCAGAGAAATAGCACAGACACTGGGATAAGTATGAAACCTTTCTAGTGTGCATGTGTAGAGCGCCTGTGTTCATGCACACTACCAAATAACAGTATACTTTAAAACTCTATGCATTAAGGCATGTATGCATAGACTAAGCTGAGCATCAAAACTAAGGTGTACTTTGGGCTTAAAGGGTTCACCCAAAAATGTTCACCCTCATGTCATTCCAAACCTGTAAGGACCTTTGTTCATCTTCGGAACACAAATGAAGATATTTGAATGAAATCTGCGAGATTTCTGTCCCTCCATTGGCAGTCCACGCAACTACCACTTTTACCACTTTGTACCACTTAATTTTTGGGTGAACTAACTCTTTAAAGGATTATGTCACATCTGCTTAAGGATCTCTAAAGCAAATTCTTCCTACAGATGTATGTGCAATTATGCAGACCTTGTCTGCTGAGCCAGTGGCCAGAATGAACTCGCTGTATGGGTTGAAGGACAGGCAGTTGACTTCGGCCGTGTGGGCATCCACAGAGTGACTGGGCTTTGATGTGTTATTGGATCGTGTGTCCCAGCTGTAGAAGACAGACATTTCATTGTGTAATACAACTTAGTTAAATGTTTCTCTTTTTATTTAAAAAAAAAAAAAAAAAAAAAAAAAAAAAAGTACTACAGTTTCACAGATTCCAACAGAGGGAGACCAGAACGCTTTGCTTACTCACATCATGAGTTTCTGGTCATCAGCCACAGAGCCAAACAGCGATTCATGTAGAAGGTGCCAGGACACATCCTCCACCACAGCTGTATGCCCTGTGAAGATGGTCTTGGCATCTACTATCTTCCCCTCCTTTGGAACAGCACTGATGTCCCACAGACAGATTGTCTAAAGTTGAAGAACAACAGATGATGTTACAAGTTTCAAGTAGGGATGAGTCGATCCAATACTCAGTATCATAACCGGTCCTGTACGAGCCTTTATGGTCAGATCGAGTATCGGTCAGTCCGATACTGTGCATTATGGTTGTTACTATCAAGCTCTATAAAAGACAAAAAACTATTATAAAAGCTCCATAAGCTTTTTGTGCATTATATATCAAGTCTTCTGAAGCCATTCGATAGTTTTTTAGGAAATATTACGGCAACATCATTCTGCATTCAAACTGAGTGCCGCGTTCGGTTACGACTGTCAGCACAGTAAAACTCTCTCCAAGATGTTACAGTGTTTCCATTATTATGCATCATCTGAACATAAAGGTCTGTGCTTTCGTTTAAAAGGTGTGTTAGATTAAAGGGTCATGAAACCCCCCTGTTTTAGCCTGGTCGTTCACACCTCTGAGCTGCAAAAACTCTGTTAAAATGGGCGTGTAAAGCTCTGGAAAAGTGGGAGTGTAGAGGGGGGGAAGAGGGGAGAGAACAACCAATGAAGCACAGACATACAACACACTCATTATACAGAATAATGAATATTAAAGGTCCCATTCTTCGTGATCCCATGTTTCAAACTTTAGTTAGTGTTTAATGTTGTTGTTAGAGTATAAATAAAATCTGTAAAATTTTAAAGCTCAAAGTTCAATGCCAACGAGATATTTTATTTAACAAAGTCGCCTCTCGAACGGCCAGTTTGGACTACATCCCTCTACTTCCTTCATGACGTCACTAAAACAGTTTTTTGACTAACCTCCGCCCACAGGAATACACAAGAGTTGCGTTTGTAGAGTGTGTTTGTCGCCATGTCGTCGAAACGCTGTCGTTTTCATCCCACAGTCCAATCACCGGGTCTGATTCCGGCTCAAATTGATAGGGTAAAATTAAAGACATGTTTACAATAACTCTGAGCGGTGCATCTCCACGTTATGGTAAGAGGCGTGACCTTTCCGGGCAAGGAGCGCTAAGCTGCTGTCGAATCACAACACAGGAACCGCTGGCACAATCAGAACTCGTTACGTATTTCTGAAGGAGGGACTTCATAGAACAAGGAAGTCATCAGCCCGTTTTTATGACAGTGGAAACAGCGGTATCAGATAAGTAAATTATGTGAAAAATACTGTTTTTTTTACATGCGAAACATGAACACATGTTATATTGCACACTATAAACACAATCAAAGCTTAAAAAAAACACTAAAAACGGGACCTTTAATATATGAGCATGGAGAAAATAACAACAAACTCACAAGCACAAGGGAGAAATGCGAAAGAATATTTAATAGGGCTAATAATAGGCTACTTTGATTACGTTTACGAGCACTGCACTCAAAATCAGTCTTTTGTCTATTAGAATAATCGTGTTGTCGCGTTCAGATAGGCTACACCACTATATCAGTGTCCAGTTTGCACATATAATTCATTTGAAGAAGACTAGATGAAATATGTGTGCATAACTACACCGTGCTGGTTAATGTTTGGTGCAGGAGAATGTGTGAAATACAGTGTCCTCCACAAATATTGGCACCCTTAGTAAATATGAGCAAAGGCGGCTGTCAAAATAAATCTGCATTGTTTATCTTTTTGATCTTTCATTCAAAAAATTCACAAAATTCTAACCTTTCATTGAAGGAAAAGAATTGAAAATGGGTGGAAAAGCTCATTATGAAATAAATGTTTTTCTCAGTTCATGTTGGCCACAATTATTGGCACCCAATATTGCAGTCCTTTTCCCAAATAAGCTCTGAGTCTTCTTCTATAATGCCTATGAGTTTGGAGAACACCTGAGGAGAGATCAGAGACCATTCCTTCATACAGAATCTCTCCAGATCCTTCAGATTCCAGCTCCATGTTGATGCTTCTTCTCTTCAGTTCACTCCACTCATTTTCTTTAGGGTTCAGGTCAGGGGACTGAGATGGTCATGGCAGAAGCTTCATTTTGTGCTCAGTGAAAAAATTTTGTGTTGGTTTTGATGTTTGTTTTGGATCACTGTCCTAATGGACGATCCAACCACTGCCCATTATAAGATTTCTAGAAAGTGGTCAGGTTTTGATTTATCTGTTGGTATTGATAGAATCCATAATACCATGTATCTGAACAAGATGTCCAGGACCTCCAGCAGAAAAATAGGCACACAGCATTAAAGATCCAGTACATATTTAACCGTGGACATGTACTTTTATCCATGTTGCACCAAACCCACTGGTGGGTTTGCTACAAAAAGCTATTTTTTAGTTTCATCTTACCACAGAAGCCGGTCCCATTTGAAGTTCCAGTCTTGTCTGACAACTGAAATGCTGGAGTTTGTTTTTGGATGAACAAAGAAGATTTTCTTGAAACCCTCCCGAACAACTTTGGGGAGAGGTACTGTTTGGTAATGTTTTTCGGCTTTCTGAGTCTCAAGACTCATCTAATTTCGCAATTCTCGCGTGATCTTGAAGAGTCTTTGGCCACCCAAACTTTCCTCCTACCGGCATTAGGACGACTTAGACCACGTCCTATTCCAGGCAGATTTGAAACATCTTTAGTGATTGAAACTTCTTAATTATTTCCCTGTAGTGGAAATGGGGATTTTCATGCATTAGCTCTTTTCTTATACCCATTTTCATTTTTGAAGCTCAACGATCTTTTGCTGCACATCAGAACTATATTATTTGTTTTTTCTCATTGTGATGAATGATTAGGGGATTTGTCCTTTGTGTTTAAATATTTGTACTCCTGTGGAACAGGAAGCATGGCTGCACAATTTCATGCTCCTAGTCACCCTGGTGTGCTAAAAAAATGTAAATGTGAATGGGAATATAGTCAGAGATATTTTACTCAGAAGAATTTTAGGGATGCCAATAATTTGGCAAACATGGAAAAACATATATTTCATAATGAGCTTTTTCCCCCATTTTCAATTCTTTTCCTTCAATGAAAGGTTAGAATTTTGTGAATTTTTGGAATGAAAGTGAAATAAAAACTTTAAACACGGATACTTTATTCTGTATGAGCTATGAGCCACGTGGCTAGTGTTGTTAAACTCATCGCGGAGCTCCGCGCTGAAACCGAGCATATGCACGCTCCGCGTGTATATCATCAACAGTCGTATTTTTCATGTGTTCGTATTCAAACTCCAGTTCTGACCGCATCGCAGGCAAAATACAAACACCACATATGCTGCTGTGCTGAGGGAAACAGCCTATACGGCTCGCGTCTTTGAACACAGCTAGAGCAGGCAGACCGGCAAACCGGAAGACAGAAATAGCTCTGAAAAATGCAAAAATAACCATTTTTCACTTATGAATAACATTAATGAGTACCTTTAGTGTTTTCAATGACGTGCAGCCTACACATATCTGTTTACATCTCAAAAAAAGTGTTTTGGGGTTTCATGACCCTTTAAAGCACTGGAGCAGCGGATTGAATGAAATGCATCATTCACACGCATATAGTAACTGCCATTTAAAACTCTAATGAAAAAGGCTCAGTAAACTGTTGGGTAGATGCAATACACCAGGTGTTGCGCACACACAATCTACTGCTATTCCTGCAGTTCTCGGATGTGCAGTGTTGAATTTTCAGTCGAATTTGAACCACTGAATTTGTGAAAACAAATTTTTAATGCGAAATAAAATGGACCGAAAATTGCCTGTTGAATATTTTAGGTTGTATTTTAAAACAGAGTGTTGGAAGTGAAATCTGAAAGGTGAATATTAATTTTCAAATTTTTAATACTGAAAATGTGGGTGAAATGTTTTGAATTGAAATATTCACAGCATAAATATACGGCCATGTTGAATTTTAGCCCACAAAAATGCAAGCCCTTAAAATACAATTCATTAAAATGCAAACACGGTTAATGCAATGCAATTTTTTTCAATTAGTGCAATTCAACAGGCTTTTCATTTCAAACACTTTTGCCATTAATAAACTTCCATACATCTCTTTTTTTATAATGAAGCACTGTACAGTGAGGTATAGATTTTACAAACTGATCAAGAAGAAAACACTGTACTAATATCGGATTGGTAGCAGTATCGACATATTCAAGGTTGCAGTATCGTTATTGGTATTGGACATGAAAAAGTGGTATCGAGCCATCCCTAGTTTCAAGTACAAAACTATGTTAGGTCAGTTTGAATGCGAGATCACTCACATGGTCGTCTGATGCACTAAGTAAGTTTCCACTCAGGTTGGGGTTCCAGGACAAACCGTATCCCTCCTTCTGATGTCCCCGCAGTCTCAGGTCTGGACTACACTCTCCACTGGGGTCTGCAAATAGACAATTTAGAGACTTATTTTTCAAAGCAAGTGGCTTCACCCATAATTTAATACAGGGCTGCAACAACCAATCGATAATAGACTAATCTGATTATTGACTGTCGACAGTCATGTCACTTTAAGCCGGGCACAAATTTAACGACTAGATAAAACATTCTAAGACTGAGCTCAACACACAGCGATTATTTCCTTTGACTGAAGCAGATTTAAATACTTACACACGGATTTTGAACACCGACTGTAATCGCATTCATACATACATTCATAATTGGTCTTACAATCGTTAAGCGTGTCCCCGGCTTAATTCTGAAGTGAAATAAGTGAAATGCAGGGCTTCTTTGGATCAACTGAAAGGCACTGACCTGGTTTAGATGGGTGTTTGGTGTAGTCAAACACCAGCACATCAGAGGTGGGGGTCTTGGTGGCGATGATGCAGGGGTTTTGTGGCATGTATCTGGCCCTATTCACTTCTCCTTCATGGTTGATCTTAATCTCAATCTCGATCTTTCCGCTCACCGAACCAAACCCTCCAAACTCTGGAAAAAGATGATATACAATCATTAACAATATCCAACTTCTGATCTCAGTCCCAGTTTTATCAACTTTATTTGTGAAAATTATCAGTTTGTAGCATTCAACTAAATAAAAAAATAACAGCCAAATTCATTGGCCCAGTTTACACTAGGTATTAAAGGGATAGTTCACCAAAAAATGAAAATTGTCTCATTTACACATGCTCATGCCATAAACCCATAAGACTTGCGTTCATCTTTGAAACAAAAGAAATCCGTATGAATCGAGCGGTTTATTCCAAGTTTTCTGAAGAGACATGATTGCTTTTTATGATCAGATTTAATTTATGCTTTGCATATAAACACAGATCAACACACAAACATAAAGCAATTCTCAACGTGCCTTGCTTTTCATATGGATTACTTTTAAATTGTCTTGATACTTATTTTAAACTGAGCAATTTTGGATGCATTTAACTTTCAATTGAGAGACAGAAATCTTAAATATTAAAAATATCAAATTTGTGTTTTCAAAAATGAACAAAAGTCTTATGGGTTTGGAACAACATGAAGTTGAGTAAATGATAACAGAATTTTCATTTTTAACTGAACTATCCCTTTAACATCCATCTTGGGTTATAAACACTAAATTCAGGTATAAAAAAGATCCATCACATTCTGAAGTTGTCAAAAATGCATGTGGCCGCATCATATTTGTGGAATGACTCAGTCTTATTGATCAACTGAATCTGGATTTCCCCCCAACGTCCTGACCATACCTGCTGAAGAAACATACACAAAATTGATTTTAGTATAATGACTTCAATGCAAACAAGAATACAAAATTAGCATCCATTCATTGTCAGATCAGCTCTAACCTCCTTTCTCGCTGTCGTAGTGGGACGCATCAAATTGAGCGTCGTCATTGGGGATCTGAACGCTGGCGATGACTAAGTGGTTCTGCTCATCTGAAGTGTGTGTGCCCAGCACCAGCCGATGAACTGCATAGTCCTTTCCCTCAGGCCTGCACAATGATAGACAATGATTTGTAGAGCCCTAGTCACCTGTTATGTTTCAGAAGGTGGACAGGATAGTTCCTGGATTACCTGTTCACATCAGGAAGCCACTGCACTGTTAAACTCGGCCACTCGAGTGCATGTGTCATGACAAGATCGTATAGGAACGGTGTGTTTTTCTTCCAGATCTTGTATTCCTCATTTATTACTCTCTCCTCCACTGCATCATCATACACTGAGAAGAGAGAACAAGAAGGATAAATTCAGGTCACATGCATCCAAATGAACACATTTCACAGTAACTGCATTGTGGGAGTGCAGTGGGTAGTAAAAGCTCGCTTTATTCTCATAAATGAGCAATAACTTAAGTGTAACATGATAAAGTTGCCTAACTTATAGTTACACCGCAGCATATGAATGATGGAGGGAACTTAGAGAACAACGGCATTTCGATCTGCTTTGAGAAACCATTAACGTTATCTGTATTATTCAAGTCAGTAGAATCATTTAATAATGCCAGTAGGTTTAAGTTAACCGTGAGTACTTGGTAAAGTAACACTCATTCATTCTCATGTTTGTATGTGGGTCACATCCATTAGCACTTTAGGCTAAAGCTAGCAAACTCTGTCAAAGAAAAAAAAATTATGCACGTAATTCACTACGCAAAAAGTTTACCTTCTTTGTCTGCCATTTTGGCGTGTTCTTCTGCGGGTAGGCCACTAAATGAATTATGGGGTTTAAAGCCAAAAAGCAGGGGAAAAAACAGGTTTTTAGGGTTTTACGCTCACGCCTCCGTCACTTGAAATACCAGTTCGCGCATCCCAAAAGCGCAAAATCTATGAGCTAGTGCTGTCCGATTCACAAGCGAGTCATTCCTTTGAACCGATTCTTTTTTATGATTTGGTCAAACCGATTCACAAAGAGCTCGTAAATCACTTACAGATGAATTTTGGTGTTAAAACTGGTGAACGTTTAGTATTTGATTCATTTATAATAATTGCTCATTATTATATTCATGAAGTCAAATGGAATGGAAAATATTTATGTTTGAACGATTTAAAATTGACATTTAAACATATCTCTCTTGTTTGTACAATATATGCTTGGTTCTCTCTTGATAGCCAGCTTTGCTGAGTAGGAAAACTGTGAAATGCACTTATTGGCAATATTGTGAATAATAAATATGAATTATTATTATTAATACTGGGAACAACAAAGGACAATGATGAAACAAAAAACATCAGTGAACATTTCAGTTCATTCAATTGATTCATATTTAATCGAACGGGTTAATTGAAACGAGCCGTTCATATGAATCGATTCGCTAAAGTGAATTGTCCTCCCAATGCTAAACTGAGCATGCGCGTAAACGCGCTTAGAGTACGACGATAAATGTGATGTCATCTTTGCGCGCGCTTTATATGATTGGTGTGAAATGTGTTGCTTTAATGGAGCGCTTTTTCCGTTGTTGTCTACCTGCGTAATGTGTAAATAGTGTTTTAAAATGACAGATAATGATTGTTGCTCGATTCAAACAGACCCGTCAGAGACGCAGGACTCTGAGAGTCGCTTAGATGAGTGTGAAACTGCTGCTGTTGTGCTCAGGTGTTGTATGGGGCTTTTTATGCTGTAGCTATGTTTAAATTATTATCAGAAATTTTTTATATTTTTGCTATTTATTTATCACCATTTATTTAAACTCATTTTTAGTCAAAAACAACGACGAGCTGTTCTTAAACGAGAGAGAAGGAAAAGGAAACGTCAAGCTCTTGCTAAAATAAGAGAAGCAGGTAATTTATATTTTGATTATAGATTATATGATTTGATTATATGTATATGTATGTGTATATATATATATATATATATATATATATATATATGTGTATATGTATATATATATGTGTATATGTATATATATATGTGTATATGTATATATATATGTGTATATGTATATATATATGTGTATATGTATGTATATATATATATATGTGTATATGTATGTATATATATATATATGTGTATATATATATATATATATATATATATATATATATATATGTGTATATGTATATATATATATATATATATATATATATATATATATATATATGTGTGTGTATATGTATATATGTATATCATGCAAACATAACCATGACATACGCATGACATAAGCATTCGTTATCAGCTGTCAGTAACAAACTCATCTTTTTCAGCTCTTGGTCATTCACAAAATGAAGAGTACCAAGAGTACAAGCCTGAAGATGAGGAAGAGCAGAAGGATGATGAGCAGAGGTTTGTCATCTTAAGTTCATATGATAAGATAATATTAATTGTACAAAATACAAATATATGTCGCACTGTTTTGTTTTACAATCCAGTGAGCGATTACACCAGGAATGGATGGAGAGAGAAAAGATTGCGCAGGAAGAATTTAGGCTGAAAAGGGAGAAAGACGAGGCAGCGCAAAAGAGAAAGGAGGAAGAAGAGGTGAGCAATTTCTGGACCTCTTGGTTATTTAAAATATATATGAAATATATATATTTTAAATAGCAAGAAAAGTCCAATTGCTGACATTAAATTTATGACATTCTGCAATGGCCTGGACAAATCTCAATTAAGATATACATATAATGCTCCAATATCTGCTTTTCTGTAACCAAAGAGGAAAATAAGAGAAGAATGGGAGGAGCAGCAAAAGAAAGAGAAAGAGGAGCGGGAGCAGAAGGAACAGGAGAAGAAACAGAGAGAGGTGATCCCTGCATTGGGAGGATAAAGATGCTGATGTCTACATATATCCTCTATCAGATATCAAAACATTTCATGCTACTTGCAACAAATCAGCTTTTAAAGTTTCAATCAGTTTGTCAATCATGGTTTTACATACACGCCACATGCTAGACGTCTCTGTTTCATGTGTACATTGTGTGATTTTTTTTGTTTAGCAAAAAAAAAAAAGTCTTCATTTCCTTAACTAAGATACACAAAATCGATTTAAAATGCAGCAAGTGTCCACTTCCAATGAAGAACATGTATCTTTTCGTGTCAGCTGGGTGTATAGTGATCATTTTGCTTACTGATACCACAATAGAGAACATGTTTTGTAAACAGCCAAATTTGAATGACAAAATTCTTATAATATCAGTCTATAACGTACAAATTATCTGCCAGATTGTCTTAACCAATTCTAACAGACACGTGCTTGCACACCACACAATTTCACCCGCCATACTGTGTATGTTTGCACCATTTATAGGAAGCGGTACAGAAAATGTTGGATCAAGCAGAGAGTCAGGTAACATCTGGCTTTCTATGTCAAATCTATGTTGGAAAATGCAGTTCTATGTTTGCAATAATCATGAAATCATGAAAAGTCTCCTTACTTTGTTGCATTTAGCTGGAAAATGGTGGTCCTTGGAAAAACCCTGATGCCCCAAAGGATTATGGAACTGAAAAGGACAAGGCAAACTGCCCCTTCTTCCTTAAAACGGGTGCTTGTAGGTTTGGAGACCGGTAAGTGTTTATTAAACTACTCTTTTCAAGGAGTTTGCCAGTCAAAATGAAATTTCTGGTCAAGTTTTTGTAATAGATGATGATTTTTTATTTTATTTGTTACTGTGTGTAATGAACAGGTGCTCCCGAAAGCATGAGCACCCAACATCCAGCACCACTCTGATGGTGAGGGGGATGTTTGTGACATTCGGGATGGAGCAGAGCAGACGTGATGACTATGACACTGATGCCTGTCTTGAGTACAGCGAGGAGGAAACGCACCAGCAGTTCCTGGATTTCTATGAAGACGCTCTGCCAGAGTTCAAGAACGCAGGGAGGGTGGTACAGTTCAAGGTAACTAAAACAAAAAGCCTAAAACGTATCAACATAATAACATTTGAAAAACAGTTGTTAACATATAAACTTATCAACATAAATGAAAAAATATTATTAAAGTGTATCAGTCTGATTTGATCCTGATGCTTCTGTGTCATGTAGAGCAATTAAGTAGTCTATTGTTTATCTGTATGAACTGAAGCATCTTGTTTTTCGGAGGTCCTGCTAAAGGCAGTGTAAATCGCAGTTTCGTCCTAATGTAACTCATCTCCTCTCCACATGGAGGGAAGTCGAAAGGCGATCGGTCGAAAGGTGAACAGTTTACAATCTGGCACAGGCACTCGTCTATTTTTCACAAAACAAAGTAAATACTTTGGGTGATATCTATGATGATAGTGGTCTGAAATGATTTCAGCTCATTAAAGCCCAATATAATTTACCAGGTACCTCTTTTTTTATGTTTTTGCATATCAGATCGGCCCTTCTGGCATATGGGGTGCCTTGGGACTCCCATTTACTTATTCACTCTGTTGTGTAAAATTCTTCCTTCTGAGAAATCGCCCTCTTCTGTTTCAGTTATTTATCTTAGGCCCAGTTTCACAGACAGGGATTAGACTAAACCAGGATTAGGCCTTAGTTCAATAAGGGTAAAGGTGCCATCGAATTGAAAATTGAATTTACCTCAGCATAGTTGAATAACAAGAGTTCAGTACATGGAAATGACATACAGTGAGTCTCAAACACCATTGTTTCCTCCTTCTTATATAAATCTCATTTGTTTAAAAGACCTCCGAAGAACAGGCAAATCTCAACATAACACCGACTGTTACGTAACAGTCGGGGTGTACGCCCCCAATATTTGCATATGCCAGCCCATGTTCCCAACATTATGAAAGGCATTAGACAAGGGCAGCCAGTATTAACGTCTGGATCTGTGCACAGCCGAATCATCAGACTAGGTAAGCAAGCAAGGACAACAGCGAAAAATGGCAGATGGAGCGATAATAACACGATCCATGATATCATGATATTTTTAGTGATATTTGTAAATTGTCTTTCTAAATGTTTCGTTAGCATGTTGCTAATGTACTGTTAAATGTGGTTAAAGTTACCATCATTTCTTACTGCATTCACGGAGACAAGAGCCGTCGCTGTTTGCATTTTTAAACACTTGCAGTCTGTATAATTCATAAACACAACTTCATTCTTTATAAATCTCTTCAACAGTGTAGCATTAGCCGTTAGCCACGGAGCATTTGAATCAGGTGGCGGGCGGCGCATTTGAATCAGCGCATTTCTAATTATGCCCCAAAATAGGCAGTTAAAAAAAAATATTTTAAAAAAATCTATGGGGTATTTTGAGCAGAAACCTCACAGACACATTCAGGGGACACCTTAGACTTATATTACATCTTGTAAAAAAAACGTTCAATGGCACCTTTAAGTAGCTTTTATAAATGTGCCTTAGAAAAAAACATTACTTGTGTGCATCTTGAGACAAAACAATGGCACTGGCATATTTTAAGATACATCAGTGCAAGTTGCTTTCATTTAAAACAGCTCAAGCATATATTTTAGTCTGGGACTAGCTTAAGCCTGGTCTATTATGAAACTGGGGGTTTATCTTCTTGAGCATTCCTACAAACCCTTATCTGTTACAACTGTTTAGGCCAAGGATCTTAATGAGGATGCACATGATTTATTTTCTGATCAGTAATTTAAGCGGTCTTATAAGAATCTTAACCATAACAAATTATTACATAGCGTTTACTTAAATCCTCTGAAGCGATACCATATGGATTTGACATTCTCTTCCAAGTGTAATCTGTGTTCTCATGGATCTCAGGGCACGTATTTGCACTTCTTTTGGGAGTATCCCTCTCTCACACCTTTTTGGACTTGTTTCTGTTGGGCACTGATATGTTTGACTCAACGTCATTTCTTTTTTTGAATGATTTTTGGGATGTTCCCTTATCTGTTCAACAAAGATGTTTACTGTTAGCTGCTCTCAGAGCAGCAAAAAAAAAAAAGCTAGTTAACCGTTAATGCTAGTTAATCTTCCTCACTGTCTTTGTTGGACATTATATCGATGGAATTCTCAACCTCTCATACACACGGATCCCGTGTCAAGACTGTGAATATATGGCATGCTGCTTTTGATATTTTGTCGATGTTTTTATCTTAAGAATTTGTATGGTCTTTTTTATTTTATTTATTTATTTTTTATTTTATTTATTTTGTATCTAGATTCTGTTTATATTCTGTTTCTCTATTCTTGAAGTCTACCAGGGGTGGGTTCTAGGTTTGTATAGTTGCTTTTTGCTTTCTATTCTTGTTTTTCTTTGTCTATAAAAAAAATAAAACTGTTAAAAAATTACTTTTTTATCATTTATTAATAATTAAAAAAAATGAAATAATTTACATTATTTTTTTAAATAATTTAAGTTTTGTAAAATTAACAAAATTATTTCCCCATATTTTAATAGGTGAGCTGCAACTTTGAACCTCACTTGAGAGGAAACGTTTACGTTCAGTATGACACGTAAGTCCAGTATTATTACAGTCACTGCTGTAGAGAAGAAATTACAGTTGTTGTAAATATTATTTTATTTTTGTTATCTCTATATGCCTGTAGAGAGGAGCAATGTAAAGAGGCTTTCATGATGTTTAATGGCCGCTGGTATGCTGGAAGACAACTGCAATGTGAATTCTCCCCAGTAACTAGATGGAAAACAGCCATATGTGGTAAGGAAAAGAGAAGTAGTACTTTCTTTGTCATTATTTTAAGCCTTTTTTATTTTTATTTTTTTTTTATTTTTATTTTTTTTTAATACGCCTATATTTTTTTTTTCTTATATGTTCTCAGGACTTTTCGACAGACGGAAATGTCCAAAGGGGAAACACTGCAACTTCCTCCATGTCTTCAGAAATCCAGACAATGAATTCTGGGAGGCGGACCGTGATCTTCACATGTCCCCTGACCGTGGTGGAGGCTTTTCTAGTCGTCATTCGGGTAGCAGAGATGGAATGTGGTCCCAGCGTGGAAATAGCCCTGAACGATCCCAGCGTAGGTGGACGGATCGAAGGAGTCACAGCCGTGAGCGGTATAGTTACAGGGGGAGGCGGAGCCGTAGCAGAGAGAGGCACAGTCGAAACAGTGAAAGGCGGAGTCGTAGCAGAAGCAGAGGGAGAAGGAAGTCAGAGCAATCAATAATGAGAAGATCTCAGAGAGAGCAATCCAGAAGGAGCAGGAGCCGATCCCGCAGCAGAGACCGGTTAAAGCAAAGCGAATATTCATCAGCAGACTCGAGAAGAAAGAGGTCAAAATCAAACAGTCCGGACCATGTTTCTAAAAACGGTTCTGTGAAACGGAGCCACAGAAGGGAAAGCCAAAGCCCAGAAAACTCTGACCGAATGGATACACGACAGCACAAGCACTCTAAAAAGAGCAAGAAGAAGAAAAAGGGTAAAAAGAAACACAAAAGAAAGAAGAGTAAATCACGCAGCTTGAGCTCATCTGCGGGGTCTGACGAAGACTCCCCGAATGACGAGTGTAACAAGACGGCGTCTAAATCAGAAGCTCCTGCTGAAGAATGTACAGCTGTGGCGTCCAGCACTGGTTCACCAGAAGATAAAGTTGAGACCTCAACTTTGGATTTTCATAGTCCAGAAGAGGAAATCCAGTGCGTGGTTACAGACACTACCAAATCCGATGGCATCACGCAATCTGGATAGATTACCTAAAACACACAAACTGTTTGTTGTCTTAAAGCAGCTGTTATTTTAGTTTGCATAACAAAATGCTTAGCTTTCATGAAGAATACATTGCCTGTACATTTGTAATTAAATCTATCATTTTCTGAAATCTTGTTACAATTGTTGGTGATGGTGGTAAAAATGATATTTTTGTTCATTTTCATTGGGGTGCTCAAAGATGTTAAGCAGTTCTTGGGGATTCATTTTTGCCATTTTATTTAAAGTTGCGATGTAACAGTAGTAGCGACAGATCATTTCTTGCATATTGTGACATACATCGAAGTGAAACAGATTATTAAAAAAAGATATACATTTTGGGTGGGGGACTTGGTTCTATCCACTGGTTGTTGATTGGATGGACAAGGATCTGAATCCAGGCTCAGGTCAATTGTAAGAAAGAGACAGGGTTTAAGCAGGCTAAATAGTTGAAGTCTGGCATACGTCACTAGATAGAAATCATTCCAATTATGACATTTTGATTAAAAAGTACGAGCTAAAAATATCTCAAATAATTTTACGAAACTAATTTTATGCATTAATTAATTGTTCACAATAAGATCAGGATGCATTTAGATCAGAGATTCTCAAGAAGGGGGCGGGCAAACTATCAGGAGGGCCTCAGTAAGTCTAAAAATGAATTTCAGATAGTCTTTTTAGAGTTCATTCATTTAAGAAATAAATTGTGGGCGCAAGCCAGATTTTCAGTCACCCCTGCTGATTGGTCTACATTTAAAACAAGTGCACATTGATGATTAGAAAGTCTAAATCAGAGTCTTTTGTTGAATTCTGTACCTAAAATTTGGAAAGCTGCTTATGTTCTCCCAATTATTTAAAGGTGGTGATTCCTCAGACATGAACAACTACTGTCTGATCTCCAAACTCTCAATCTTGGCCAAGCTTCTTGAATCTTGGGTAAATATACAGTTAAAACGTTTTTATTTGATAATTTAAACTCTTTTCAATCTGGTTTTAAAACTGGTCATAGTACCATTACTGCTGCTACAGTGGTGATAAATGACTTTATTGGTGCCCTGGATCAAAAACAGCACTGCGCAGCCTTATTTGTGGATCTATCTAAGGTGCTTGATTGGTGTTCGGATCATGAATTGCTGTTGAACAAACTTGGCAGGTGCTGGTTTCGGACCAGGGATGGTTAAAAGGTTCAGAAATTATTTGGCAGATGGGACTCAAGTGTGTTCATGTGGAGGAAAACAAATCTGATTTTCTTGATGTATCTAAAGGTGCCCCACAGGGTTCCATTTTGGGACCTATTTTGTTTTCTATTTATATAAATGATTTGGGTAAGGACATTCAAGCAAAAAAAAAAAAACTCTTGTAAAAGAGATTTTAATCTCAATGAGACTTCCTGGTAAAATACTATAAATAATAAAATAAAATAATACTTAAATTATATCAACATTAATTTTAATAAAAATGCTTAAAAACACTAAAATAAAGATGACTACATCATATAAACTGAGGTCATATTATAATTTTATTTATTTTCATTACAACAGAAGTACCAGAGGTACAAGTAAACAGAAGAGCCTTTTAATATTGTCTTCGACAAAGGGGGGCCATGGAGCCAAAAAGGATTAGAACCGCTGATTTAGATGCATTTGGGTACCAACTACAAAAATAATTAGCATACATATCGAATAATATTCTTTATTAGTAGGCGATCGTCAAAGATTTGGACAACATGTCGCAATATCTGACTTTTATTCATCATTTGTTTTGTTTAATCTTCAAAAGACATATATTTTCAAGAGGAAGTTTGTCAAACAGTCCAACACAATAGCATACAAAGATGATTTTATGGGAAAAGGCATGAGGATGGTGGAGAAAATTCTTTGGCATTAGAAACTAAACAACAGAAGAATGGCAAATGGCTGATATGCCTGAACCAATTAAGTGTTCACAGGAACGAATCATTACAGTGTTTTTGGTCAAGAATATACTAATACTGGTGTTTACTTGTGCCTACAATCATTGAATTTGAGCCAGAAATTCTGATTGATAAATTTACATGATCTGTATTTCCCCTTTGGAGCTGAATAGGAATGTTTGGTCCGTAACACTTTAGCAAGTCCTGGTCTTGAACCTCTGACTTCTACTAGATCTACTGAGAGTTGCAAAAAATACTGGCAAACAATGTGTGAGCTGGAAATGAGTGTTTTAAGGCAGCTGAAGGTGAGAGGTAATGTTTTAATACAGAGAAGACGTCATGGGAAAAGTTACGATGCTGACGCTAATCTTTGCTACACATGTACTGATCCAAACCTGACTCCCAAACAGTCAAACACTATGGGAAATTTGCATAACTACTAAGATAGTGGTGCAGATTAATTTTTTGATGACCTAGATTCCCTTAGATGTTTGGCAGTAGAAAAACAGGCATCAATACCTTGCTGTTTATGCAGGAAGTGCTGATTATTTTAATCACTACTTTTACCTGCAAGCTAACCTAAAATACAGATATAGAGAAAATGCCCACAGAAAAAAGAAAGGAATATGTGTGTTAGTGTTTTGGTAGGTTTGTTAGTCCTCAACATTTATGTCAGGCCAATCTCCTCCAGAACACTACGTGGCGTCTCGGCTTCCTGTAGAGTTCAAAAATCAGAGAAAATAGATTCATATGTTAAAAAACTGATGGTATTTTTTTCCCCAAGCATGTTTAGAATGAGCACTATGTGCAATCCTCACCTCCTGCAGCATGTCAGCCTGCTCTATGGCCTTCAGAACATTCTTCTTTGATGTCTCCTGGGCTTCCCCACCCAGGATAAACTCATCCAGAATGTAATAGGCTTTCTCAAAGTTGAAGATAATGTCCAGTTCACACACCTGGTGTTCAAACACACAGTGAGTATCATAATGAGTTTATCTGAAACTCTTAAAATATAACAACAGGTCATTGGTTTAAAGGAATAGTTAGATGAAAATTCTGACATTTACTCAAAACCTGTCTTTCCTTTCTTTTATTTTTCTTTTTGTATTGACTTTAACATATCAACTTTCACATTGTATGGAAAAGAATTTGAATTGAATGGTCAAATTTCATTCTTTTCCTCACACAATGCTATCATATGGCTTAAGAAAGTTTTAAATAAATCAATAAATACTTGTTTATTATGTTTTAAAAGGGTTAGTTCACCCAGAAATGAAAATTCTGTCATTAAAGAAACAGTCCACATTTTTTGAAAATAGGCTCATTTTCCAACTCCCCTAGAGTTAAACAGTTGAGTTTTACCGTTTTCAAATCCATTCAGCCGATCTCTAGTCTGGCGGTACCACATAGCTTAGCATAGTTCATTGAATCTGATTAGACCGTTAGCATCTTGCTCAAAAGTAACCAAAGAGTTTCGATATTTTCCCTATTTAAAACTTGACTCTTCTGTAGTTACATCGTGTACTAAGTCCTACGGAAAATGAAAAGTTGCGATTTTCTAAGATGATATGGCTAGGAACTATAAATAGGCTAAGCTATGCTAAAAGTGGTACTGCCAGACCTGGAGATCGGCTGAATGGATTCGAAAACAGTAAAACTCAACTGTTTAACTCTAGGGGAGTTGGAAAATGAGCCTATTTTCAAAAAAAGTGGAATGTTCCTTTAATTACTCACCCACATGTCGTTCCACACCCGTCCTTCGTTTATCTTCGGAACACAAATTAGGATATTTTTCATAAAATCTAATGGCTCGGTGTGGCCTGCATTGCCAGCTAACTAATTAACGCAGATAATTAAAACTCTGAATGCCCAGAAAGCATGTGACTACAGTGGTTCAAGCTTAATGTTATGAAGCGACAAGAATACTTTTTGTGCGCCAAAAAAAACCCAAAATACCGGTGATATCTAGTGATGGGCAATTTCAAAACACTGCTTCATGAAGCTTTGAAGCTTAACGAATCTTTTGTTTCTAATCAGTGGTGCGATATTAGTCATTATTTTGCTTTTTTGGCGGACAAAATGTATTCTCATCATTTCATAACATCAAGGTTGAACCACTGTGGTCACATGAACTGTTTAATATATGTCTTTAGTAGTTTCTGGGCATTGAAAGTGTTAATTGTCTTGCTGGCAATGCAGGCCTTACTGAGCCATCAGATTTTATCAAAAATATCTTAATTTGTGTTCTGAAGTTTAATGAAGGTCTTATGGGTGTGGAACGACATGAGGGTGAGTAATTAATGACAGAATTTTTTAATGAATTTTTGGGTGAGCTAACCCTTTAATGGTGGTCATTTGTACTTTTTGGAGTGATCCAGTCATGTATCTTTGGAAAGACATATGGTGCAAGTAAATGATGACAAGTTGTCAGTTTTGGGGGTGAATTATCACTTTAAAGTCAGCATGAAATGGAAGTTGCTTCACTATTGTGACAGTATCAGATGTATCAGAGTGAAAAACCTAGGGCGGCATTTGATTTCATCCTTCGGGAATTGATTGGCATATCTGAAATGCCAACTAAATGCAGGCAGATCTGAATGCCAATTTGTAGTCAGTTGGGGAGGATATTTTGTCCCACCCTCCGCTGAGACAAACATCATGAACCTTTTGATTAAAGGTTACGAGGGCATATGAATTTTTAAACAATAATAATGTGCACAGATAAATCATTTATAATAAGGACTGCAACATTCTGTAAAAAATAAGAATTGTTCATTTTGATTTCATTGTGACTTTAAAGGGGACCTATTATGCAAAATTCACTTTTGCATGGTGTTTGGACATAAATATGTGTTGGCAGTGTGTGTACACAACCACCCTATAGTGATAAAAATCCACCCACTTCTGTGTCTCAGAACAAGCCGTTTCCAGATCTCTGGCAGTGTGACATCACAAATGTTGACAGACACTGATGTTTGAACATAGAACCGCCCTGAGCGAGTTGTTTACAGCGAGTCCGCCATTGCTGCACTGACGAGAATGTCTCCCAAGCGTTTTAGGTGTTCTGTAGCTGGACGGATTAATCCACATAGCTCTCTCCATTTACTCCCGAAATCTGAGCTGCTGAAAACGAGGTTGATTACCTTGGTTTTCCAGGAAAATGCTCCCTCAGTTCAGTTGAAATTCGTTTATGTCTGCGCGAATCATTTCACACCGGACTGCTTAGTGAATGAATATCAATACAAAGGGACGATACAAAACAGAGACTGCTAAAAATGTGCTACTCAAGGATATATAAGTATAAACTGTTCGTGATCCAGCTTACAGTCTCCAGAGTGATACTGGATACGGCAGTAATGAAGGTGAGAGCACTTTATTACAGTTCATCCAAGTTCATTTACAGGTATAAAATTTATTAAACACCACCCGAAAGGCATAAGGTCTTTATATATTTGTTTACTGTTAGTTGTGTTTCTGTGTTATTCGCTATGTTTGTTGGTGATGATAATACAAGGATAAGAGAGAGAGTTTATGGATAATATTTTAATGCACACTTGCAGTGTTTTATTAAGCTCTTACAGTGATTTTCTAGAGTGAAAACGGACGCTTCATCTTTTCTGTGAAGTACAATAAACGTCATAAAACTCATCTGTATAGTTTTGGCCATCATTCGGACGGTACAACAGGCCTGTACTAATATAGTGGATTAAAAACAAGAAGGCAATATAAGTTATAACCATAACTGAGCTAAACTATACCTGTTCTATGTCCATGCAGCAAATATTCGCAGTTTCTGACATTATAGCGCATCCTGACTGAATCCTGTCACCGGAGAATCAGCTCGTGAAGCTCCGCCCTCTTAGACCGATCGCAGCAGCTCATTTGCATTTAAAGGGACCACACTGAAACGGCGTGTTTTTGCTCAACCACTAAAAGTGCCAATTTTAACATGCTATAAAAAATGATCTGTGGGGTATTTTGAGCTAAAACTTCACACACACACTCTGGGAACATCAGAGACTTATTTTACATCTTTTTAAATAGGGCATAATAGGTCTTTAATATGCCAAAAACAACAAAGTCTCCCATTGCTCCTTGAGGCTGAAAGGCAAAAGCTGACATAAAACTTTACTTACACTGCCAAAATATTTGTCCAGCAGTTCCACGTATCTGTGGATAATCTCCAGGGTTATCAACTCGTTTTCTTGGTCCTCCACAGCACAGCAAAAGTACAGGCTGGCATATCTGAAATGCAAAATAAGCTCACCTTATAAATAAACAGTATAAAGAAAGTGAAACACTTTTCACTGTTCCTCTTTCTGTCAGGCCACAGAACAAAACTACACAGTGTTACAAACGATCAAATACAGGATCTTTCTGTTCTGAGCAGTCATTCTCGTTTACCTTGTTGACAATTTCAAACATATATGACTCTTGTTACTGTAATTAAAGAAGGACTAAGCAATAAAATACACCGAAAGTTGAGATTTGACTTAAAAAAAATAAATAAAATTGTGTTAAATGAAAAAATAAAAAATAAACTCAACCATACTCAAATATAACACGACAGGAAATGGCACTTTCCACAAATAAAGAAACACAGTCTGTGTCTGTACTTAAAAATCCCCTTTATTTTCTCCATAGAGGGATTGATTTTTAATGCAACTTATAAAAGACAAACCTGCTGTGAGCTACCAAGTAGTTAATCGATGGTAGCCATCAGCCCACAATATTAGTTATTTTTTAAATAATCATGTTTAACGGTGGGAATCCTGGTAAGAAACTCGTGCCAAAAGAACACCTGAGGACCCTCATTAAAGCTTTCAGGTACACAGTCTTTTCCAGCAGTGTAGATGCTGCTAAGTGTATTACTGCCCTCCACAGGTCAAAGTTTGAACTAAATTGTCATATACAATATTCTAGTGCAAGTATATAACAATTAGTACAAACTTTAACCTGTGGAGGGCAGTAATACACTTAGCAGCGTCTACACTGCCAGAATTCTAATAGAGAAGAAGAAGAGAGCTAGTTCAAGATTAGCATTTATGGTTAACATTTATATAATTTTAATTTATTTTTTAGAAAATGACCGATCGTTTCGCTAGATAAGACCCTTACTCCTCGTCTGGTATTGTTTAAAGCCCTTTAAAGCTACACTGAAACTGTAATTTTGACCTTCAACTGTTTGGAGGCCATTGAAGTCCACTATATGGAGAAAAATCCTGGAATGTTTTCATCAAAAAACTTAATTTCTTTTCGACTGCAGAAAGGACATGAACATCTTGGATGACATGGGGGTGAGTAAATTATCTGGAAATTTTAATTTGAAAGTGAACTAATGTACTAAAAACGTATTTAAATCGGTTCATGTAAGTACAGTGGCTCAATATTAATATTATAAAGCGACAAGAATATTTTTGGAGCTCCAAAAAAACAAAATAATGACTTATTTAGTGATGGCCGATTTCAAAACAATGCTTAAAGGGATAGTTCACCCAAAAATGAAAATTTGATGTTTATCTGCTTACCCCCAGCGCATCCAAGATGTAGGTGACTTTGTTTCTTCAGTAGAACACAAATGATGATTTTTAACTCCAACCGTTGCCGTCTGTCAGTCAAATAATGCTAGTGGATGGGAACTTCTACTATAAGAGTAAATAAAACTTGCATAGACAAATCCAAATTAAACCCTGCGGATCGTGACGACACATTGATGTCCTAAGACACGAAACGATCGGTTTGTGTGATAAACCGAACAGTATTTATATCATTTTTTAACTCTAATACACCACTATGTCCAACCGCGTTCAGCACTCGTTAGTAAGGTCTGATTGCGCTCTGACAGCGGCAGTGATGTCTCGCTCTCATTGAAGTATATGCGCGAGACATCACTGCCGCTGTCAGAGCAGTTGGACATAGTGGTGTATTAGAGTTAAAAAATGATATAAATACTGTTCGGTTTATCGCACAAACCGATCGTTTCGTGTCTTAGGACATCAATGTGCCGTCACGATCCGCAGGGTTTAATTTGGACTTGTCTATGCAAGTTTTATTTACTCTTATAGTAGAAGTTCCCATCCACTAGCATTATTTGACTGACAGACGGCAACGGTTGGAGTTAAAATCATCATTTGTGTTCTACTGAAGAAACAAAGTCACCTACATCTTGGATGCGCTGGGGGTAAGCAGATAAACATCAAATTTTCATTTTTGGGTGAACTATCACTTTAAGGAAGCATCGGAGCACAATGAATCAGTGTATCGAATCTGCTGTTCGGAGCGCCAAAGTCACGTGATTTCAGCCGTTGGCAGTTTGACACGCGATCTGAATCATGATTCAATACACTGATTCATTATGCTCCGATGCTTCCTGAAGCAGTGTTTTGAAATCGGCCATCACTAAATAAGTCGTTATTTTGTTTTTTTGGTGCTCCAAAAATATTCTGGTCGCTTTATAATATTAATATTGAACCACTGTACTCACATGAACTTATTTAAATATGTTTTTAGTACCTTTATGGATCTTGAGAGAGGAAATGTCATTGCTCCCTATGGAGGCCTCACGGAGCCATCGGATTAACTAAAATACCTTAATTTGTGTTCCGAATATTAACAAAGGTCTTACGGGAGTGGAACGACATAAGGTTGAGTAATAAATGACAGAATTTTAATTTTTGGGTGAACTAACCCTTTAAGGGGGAGATACAGACATTTGAAGTGCTTAAAACTAGCTACATTTCTTGCTAGGTTACTTTTATGTCAGGTAAATAGTTTCAAACATCAAACATGCCTCAACACACAAAATGTGTGCCTTTAATAAAAATTTTTTTTTTAAAAGTCAGGGAACACACCCACATCGTGGAAAGTGCCAAATACAATAGATCTGTTGTTCCTTCCTTCCATGCAGTCCTTAATCGTTCAGTGTCGTTTCCTAACCTTTTATAGACTATTTTCAGATCCCTCCATTCCAGGAAACTGCACATTTTGGGTTTGCGTGCCAGCACCATTTGAATGACCTCACGGGAGATCTTCTTCTTCTGTGTGTCAGACAGCGGCACGTACCATTTCTGAAGCCGCAGCTTCCCCTGCCTACTAAAGAGCAGCATAAACTGCATCTGAAAAGAGGGACAAACAAAAAGAGTCTCAAACCTAGACATCGTGTTTTTGCATCATCATCATAATCAGATGTGCCTAGTCAAGCCAAGCCAAAATAGTATTCAAGCAATTCCAACCATTCCGCATGGAAACGTTCATAGTCATGTCGGCTATTTCAAAAGTCAGTTCATATTTAAAATGACCAAACCGAAGCTTTGTCGTGTTTCGTGAATTACTTCTGTTTTTTTGGAAGAAAAGAGGAAGGATCGCGTTAGCAAGAAGGCTACAGCCGTGTAAATGTTAAATTTATAAACTATCCACTCTATTCAATCACAAAGATTTGCAACAGCAAGTCCAAATAACCCAATAAAGTCCATGAATGTAAGAGATAAATTTTTGCTTTTACCTTTGAAGTTTATATTACACTCGATTCCGTGAGCATGGGCTTTGTGGCTGATGGCAGTAAACGCAGATGTGAGAGGAGTCCCGTTACATGGACACATCGCCCTTTTGCTTGATTATTGGAATGGTGTCCTATCATTGGCTCCGTGACTCACCGATGACACTCTGTATTGGTCCAGACTCGAAAGGATGGGTGAAGCTCTGACTGAGACGGAGGTTTTTGTTATGCAGTGAAATTTATCATAGAAAAAGTGACTCTGTCATTGAAATAAAATAGACATATTATAAGATCCTTATCTTAGATTCATTGTGCTGGTGATTTTTATAACGTTTAAAATAGATCCCTGTGACTTTTTGGAAACACTCTCAGTCCATTATTTTTGGTGGGCGTGAAAGTTTTGATAATATTCCTTTTTTAAATTTTTTTTTTTTTTCAATCAATCTAAAAGTGTGAAGTAAATTGCATTTGTTGTCTGTATGAAAATATGGTTTTAACCATTAGATGTCGCACTGGACTTGTGCCCATAGACTGTATAAAACAGCCAATAGCATCTCCTCCTCTACCCAGGAATAGATTTTTGTCCTCTGTAGTGGGACATTATATTTTAGTGATTTTCTCTGACATCATACATGTCACAGTTTTAAGTCTGGATGTCCTGTAACATAGCAGAGATACCAAATTTTTAGAGGTTTGACTGAATTTTTAGAGAATATGACTGAAAATTAAAATTAGCACTCTTATGGTAATATGATATTTTGTAATTATCATTTTAATTTTCAGATTGTTTGTTATAAATCAACACCTCAGGAAAATGTTATGGGGTTTATAACCAAAATATGACTTTCTGCTACAAAACAGGGCATTGATTTCATACATGTCCACTGTAGAGGACAACAGGACTTAAATCTTGTTTATCAGGCATTTTAGGAGACACAACAAGTGAATAGGGAATATTCCTAATAATTATTAGGTATTATTATGAAAATGTTGCCAATTATTACTCCCATTATTACACTTCTTTTTTCATTGCATGTTGCTCCAAGAACACATTAATATGCAAATTAGATACAGTGTATACATTGTGTTGAATGAGAAAACCCATGTATGGCTATTTTACCCACATATTGCATAAAGTAAATAAAGGCAATGCCCCCCCAGATTTCTCTTGTGCCCCTCCAACATCCCCAGGATACTTGTTTTTTTTTTTTTTTTGTGATAGCGCACAAAATGTAAAAAATGTATCAACACTAAATTAGTTACATACGTGAATTACTAGAAACATTGTGCGGTTGTATTTTTCTGGCGTGCCTCGCGGCGCGCATCCTTTTACAGTTCTCCCTCACAGACGTGCTCAGCATTTTCAGGTGCTCACACCATGCTAGAATTGCCATAATTACAAGATTTCAACTTGTAAAAAGCATTCATGTCCTCATCCACATCCTTTTTCTAAGAAGTTTTCTAAGACTTTTGCACACCTTATCTGATCACTTCTCAAGACAGCCATTGACAATCACATGAGCAGATGACATGCAGCTCCTTCATAAATGCGCTCTAGTCTCTATTTAAATGTGCACACACCGTTAATACATTGCTACACGATCATGGAACACTTGTACGGAGCCCCTAAAGGGACATGGTGGTAGAAAAAAAAATGGGAAGGAAGGAAATTTTATGTGGTGGTGGAAAAAAATTTGGGATGGGAGGAATTTTTTTTTTTTTCAAATCTTTTGCGTTCCCTCGCAAAGATTGCGTTCCCTCGCTAAGATGTTTTGCGTTCCCTCGCAAAGATGTTTGCGTTCCCTCGCAAAGATGTTTGCGTTCCCTCGAAAAGATTGCGTTCCCTCGCGAAGATGTTTTTGTGTTCCCTCACAAAGATTGCGTTCCCTCGCAAAGATGTTTTGCATTCCCTCGCAAAGATGTTTGCATTCCCTCGCAAAGATTGCGTTCCCTCGCGAAGATGTTTTTGTGTTCCCTCACAAAGATTGCGTTCCCTCGCAAAGATGTTTTTGCGTTCCCTCGCAAAGATTGCGTTCCCTCGCAAAGATTGCGTTCCCTCGCTAAGATGTTTTGCGTTCCCTCGCAAAGATTGCGTTCCCTCGCAAAGATGTTTTTGCGTTCCCTCGCAAAGATTGCGTTCCCTCGCAAAGATGTTTTTGCGTTCCCTCGCAAAGATTGCGTTCCCTCGCTAAGATGTTTTGCGTTCCCTCGCAAAGATGTTTGCGTTCCCTCGCAAAGATTGCGTTCCCTCGCTAAGATGTTTTGCGTTCCCTCGCAAAGATTGCGTTCCCTCGCGAAGATGTTTTTGTGTTCCCTCACAAAGATTGCGTTCCCTCGCTAAGATGTTTTGCGTTCCCTCGCAAAGATGTTTGCGTTCCCTCGCAAAGATTGCGTTCCCTCGCGAAGATGTTTTTGTGTTCCCTCACAAAGATTGCGTTCCCTCACTAAGATGTTTTGCGTTCCCTCGCAAAGATTGCGTTCCCTCGCAAAGATGTTTTTGTGTTCCCTCACAAAGATTGCGTTCCCTCGCTAAGATGTTTTGCGTTCCCTCGCAAAGATTGCGTTCCCTCGCAAAGATGTTTGCGTTCCCTCGCAAAGATTGCGTTCCCTCGCTAAGATGTTTTGCGTTCCCTCGCAAAGATTGCGTTCCCTCGCTAAGATGTTTTGCGTTCCCTCGCAAAGATTGCGTTCCCTCGCGAAGATATTTTTGCGTTCCCTCGCAAAGATTGCGTTCCCTCGCTAAGATGTTTTGCGTTCCCTCGCAAAGATTGCGTTCCCTCGCGAAGATGTTTTTGTGTTCCCTCACAAAGATTGCGTTCCCTCGCAAAGATGTTTTTGCGTTCCCTCGCAAAGATTGCGTTCCCTCGCAAAGATTGCGTTCCCTCGCTAAGATGTTTTGCGTTCCCTCGCAAAGATTGCGTTCCCTCGCAAAGATGTTTTTGCGTTCCCTCGCAAAGATTGCGTTCCCTCGCAAAGATGTTTTTGCGTTCCCTCGCAAAGATTGCGTTCCCTCGCTAAGATGTTTTGCGTTCCCTCGCAAAGATGTTTGCATTCCCTCGCAAAGATGTTTGCGTTCCCTCGCAAAGATGTTTTGCGTTCCCTCGCAAAGATGTTTTTGCGTTCCCTCGCAAAGATTGCGTTCCCTCGCAAAGATGTTTTGCGTTCCCTCACAAAGATGTTTTGCATTCCCTCGCAAAGATGTTTGCGTTCCCTCGCAAAGATTGCGTTCCCTCGCAAAGATTGCGTTCCCTCGCTAAGATGTTTTGCGTTCCCTCGCAAAGATTGCGTTCCCTCGCAAAGATGTTTTTGCGTTCCCTCGCAAAGATTGCGTTCCCTCGCTAAGATGTTTTGCGTTCCCTCGCAAAGATTGCGTTCCCTCGCAAAGATGTTTGCGTTCCCTCGCAAAGATTGCGTTCCCTCGCTAAGATGTTTTGCGTTCCCTCGCAAAGATGTTTGCGTTCCCTCGCTAAGATGTTTTGCATTCCCTCACAAAGATGTTTTGCATTCCCTCGCAAAGATGTTTGCATTCCCTCGCAAAGATGTTTTGCATTCCCTCACAAAGATGTTTTGCATTCCCTCGCAAAGATGTTTGCATTCCCTCGCAAAGATGTTTGCATTCCCTCGCAAAGATGTTTGCATTCCCTCGTAAAGATGTTTTTGCGTTCCCTCGCAAAGATTGCGTTCCCTCGCAAAGATGTTTTGCGTTCCCTCACAAAGATGTTTTGCATTCCCTCGCAAAGATGTTTGCGTTCCCTCGCAAAGATGTTTTGCGTTCCCTCGCAAAGATGTTTTTGCGTTCCCTCGCAAAGATGTTTTGCGTTCCCTCGCAAAGTTAAAATCATTCCCTTGCTGTGAGCTTGGACAAACACTTCCTCTTTAATGTCTCGCTGGCAGTAGTGTTTCAGTTAGTAACATACGTTAATAATGCATACATATAATGCGCGGCTCATAGAGTTTGAACTTGTTGGACTCAAAAATGAAGAAATGCAGTCAGTGCTTATGTCAAGCAGTTCAGTTGGCAATATATTCACAGATATTAAAAATAATTATTAAAAATAACACACATTTACTGAAACTCTACACTCAAGGAGCAAAACTTCAGCCCAGATCTGCACAACTATAAGCACATTCTCAGCCTCACACTTTTTGCAAAACACTAAACACACTTCTCTACATTAGACACAGAAAACTAACATATGTCACTTCTTTGCCATTTCAAGACACTGCTTTCCAAAATACCACCCCTATAAACCAATTGATCAAACACACTTAGGTGCTTAACTGTAAACTCAACAATCAGGTGCAAGTACTATAAAAAGGCAAAAGGTAAGTTTATGTGTCTTCAACAAAATGAAAGGAAATGTTGCAGTAAGAGGAAGAGGGAGAAACATCATTTTGAATGTCCCCGGCTAACGTGGTGTTAACATCACAATATATGTTGCAATCACGCAGAATGTGGTCCTTCACCAGCATGCCAACTTAGGCCCTTACAACACGGCCCACATATTCACATTTTAGAAAGACTACACAAAATCATCACAGCAGAAGACCAAATGGATGCAGAGCAGATGAGATACATTGTCATATGGGACAATATAAATTTCCAACTATCTGCTCCTGTCCAAAACATTAGCATCCACAATTTTCACTCCAATACCTCCCACCATACTGTCCCTTCCTGAGGAGGTTTTTTGTTTTTTTGGCATGGCGGTGGAAGGTTTACAATCTCCAGCCCTATATCAGGATATGCCTCATTCAAGCATGGAGAAGGCCTGACCTAACTGATGCAGGGTCTGTGCAAGGATGGATTCACCATTCAAGAAGATTCTTCCCTCGCTGTCTTGATTGAGAGGACATCGCCTGAGATGTGGATGAAGTGTTATGACCAGATCCAGCTAGGCCAAGAGATGATGCTCAGGTGTTTTTTCTATTGTTTTTTTTCTTCATTTAAAATGATGCTTTTGTTTTGTCTCCACAAATGTTTTTGTTCATGTAATATATTGTATTTAGAATATGTTCTGATTTTCAGTGCAAAATGTAACATGGATGTATGGATGTCTTGAATGGTTATTGAATCATTTTATGTGTGTGTGTGTGTGTGTGTGTGTGTGTGTGTTGTCAATTTATTCATGTTCTTTACTCTAACAATGTCTAAGACTATATCATTATAAAATTGATAGATTGAGCACAGCAGTGTGTAAATGAATCAAACAGAATCAGAATGTATGAACCATGTGTGTTCCATACAGTGTCAAAGTTGAGTTTTGTTAAATTACAGTATTTCACAATTGCTAAAACACTAAACCCCATTCTCTGAACCCAGTGCTCAGTGGCCTAAACCCATTTGTCGAATCAGTCACTTTGTAGGCAAAACCTTAAACAAGTTCAGGTAGTTAAGACACTGTTTGCAAATCTCATCCACTCTTTTTGCAAAATTCTAAACACATTGTTACTCACTAAAACACATTTTGCACTGTGTTGCAAAATGGTAAATACATGTGGCAAAAGTTAAACACAACTACAACACAGTTGTCATCCTTTAAACACAATGACTCAAAATTATTCACACTTATTTCTAATGATGTGATCAAATCAACTGTATAAAATATAGGTCAGTTCAGAGTGCACAGGTGACACTGAATGATGATACCAACAATAGATGGAAACAATCTGAAAAGTAGAGGAGGAAGAGTATGTGTAAGAGGATGATGAGGAGAAAGAGCAAGGGGTGTGGAGACAAGGCTGTCAAGGCTGGATCTGGCACAGGTTTTTCCCTTTGCCTGGCAAGAGACGACATTGCCTGTGATGTGGAAAATGTCCTCAACAATATTCAATAATATTCAACAATATTATTGATCTGACAGTACTGACATTATAGGATGAGAACTGAACTAAGCTAGCCTAGATGATGACATCACTGTTTTCTGCAGAACTGCTTTATAGAGGAAAATAATTACAGTAGTTTACATCATAATTGATGGTCTTTACAATGTAAGTGAATCAACACTGAACTGACTTCAGCTGAACAATGACACTATTTTCTTTTAGAGCTGTACAGCCAAAATGAACCCTCTTTGCATTACTGATCATCATGTACCTGTTATCACTGTAAAGCTGCTTTGACTATACTATACTATACTATACTATACTATACGATACTATACTATACTAGACTAGACTAGACTAGTATCTGTGTATAAATTGCAATCGAAATAAAGATGACTTGACTTGATTTAGGCCGGACCCAACATGAAGACGTGATGCTGAAGCAGAATGAATCTCTCACTGACTCTGAACTTTGTTTTTTTTTGGTGTGTGTGTGTGTGTGTGTGTGTGTGTGTGTGTGTGTGTGTGTATGTATACAGTATGTAAGTACTGTATATACAGACATTCAATACTATATAATATTGAATATAATACTGTACTTGGAGTACATACAGTATACTTTAAATTCACATTACTTGTGATTTCTATACATTTTATGTAATGGCAAAATGTGTTTACTGTGTTACAATATACTTTTTTTTGTAACCTCATGTTCTGGATGTTGTGTTTTCCATTTTTTAACATAGTGTCTAATTAATGATCTGTAGTGTTTGTATATTGTTTAATGTGTGTATGATCTGAAAGCTTTGTTTGATTTTGCCATAAGAGTCAGAGGTTTTGTGAAATTAATTTGAAGATTGGATTTGTGTTTAATGTTTTGAGAAAATGAGTGATGGTTTCAAGAAATGTGTTTTAGCAATTGTGAAATACTGTAATGTGAAGTTTTGAATGAAGTGTTTCATTTTGCAAAAGAACTGAGGTGTTCTGCTACATGTGTGTAGATCTGTGAATTGTGTGTAGCCAAGTGTTTTGACAAAATGAGCCTTGTTTTTAAAACTGTGCTTAAGCGATTGTAAAAAACTGTAATATACCTAAACAACGAACAGACAAAAGTAAACAAAAGAAAAGATATTGCAAACCCCTTTTTATGTCACACTAGAGGTCGCTGTGAGCGCACTAGATTCAGTAGCAGCGCTGATTCTCGCAGCTCTCGCCGGGTGCAGTGGCGCGCGCCTGTAATCCAAACTACTGGGAGGCTGAGGCTGGAGGATCGCTTGAGCTCAGGGGTTCTGGGCTGCAGTGGACTATGTCGATCGGGTGTCCGCACTAAGTTCGGTATCGATATGGTGCTCCTGGGGGAGCCCGGGACCACCAGGTCGTCTAAGGAGGGGTGAACCGGTCCAGGTCGGAGACGGAGCAGGTCAAAGCCCCCGTGCCGATCAGTAGTGGGATCGCGCCTGTGAATAGACACTGCAGTGCAGCCTGAGCGATACAGAGAGACTCAGTCTTTTGTGTATATATTTATTCAGCGAGCACTGTAAACTGAACATAAAACAAAGCATTGTTGATAGTAAATTAAAGCTTTTTAGGTGTGGTGAAAAAGCGTGATGTTGTGTATGCCTATTGTACTTAGTCAAATGACAGTAGCCTATGCTTAAAAATGTTGAAAAACTGAATGATCTGTTTGGAGATTCGTAGTACTAACAGTATTGAAAATGTAGCCCACTTATGAAACTGTCCTTCCTGATTGTAGCATAATAATCTGTTTTCATACACTAGAGGGCGCTGTGAACGCACTAGATTCAGCAGCAGGGTCATTCTACAGAAACGTCCACTTTTGGTGTGGCAAGATGTCTTAAAATGTAGTTCTTTTTCTAACATTTAAACTTAGACCACATTATTTGATTACCCTTTGACTTTATGAATACACATAAATGACAGCTTAATGATTTTTTTGTGCATTTATTTAAAGACTGCATGTACCTTTTCTTTGTCACTGGTGTTACAGTTTTTTACGATTGCTTAAGCACAATTTTAAAAATAAGGCTCATTTTGTCAAAACACTACACACAATTCACAGATCCACACACACAAATAACAGAACACCTCAGTTCTTTGGCAAAATGAAACACTTCATTCAAAACTTTACATTAATTTAACAAAACCCAACTTTGACACCGTATGGAACACACATGGTTCATACATTCTGATTCTGTTTGATTCATTTACACACTGCTGTGCTCAATCTTAAACACTTGTAACTTTTATACTTTTCTAATTATATAGTCTGGGTTTGATTTTTTCAGAGATATTGTTAGAGTAAAGTACATGAACATATTGACAAAAAAAACACAAGATCAGTACTGCACATTGATGAAAATATTTATTTCTCACCACATTGTAAAACCATTCAATACATCCATGCCTTTCCAAAGGTTACATTTTGCAGCATGATTTTAAATAAAAAAAGAGAAAAAACACCTAAGCATCATCTCTTGGCCTAGCTGGATCTGGTCATACTTCATTCACATCTCAGGCGATGTCCTCTCATCCAAGACAGTGAGGGAAGAATCTTCTTGAATTGCGAATCCATCCTTGCACAGACCCTGCATCAGTTAGGTCAGGCCTTTTCTTGAATGAGGCATATCATAGGGCTGGAGATTGAAAACTTTCCATGCCAAAAAAAACCAAACTCCTCAATGGGTTTAAGGAAGGGACAGTACTATACAAAGTACTATAAAAAGGCAAAAGGTGAGTTTATATGTCTTCAACAAAATGGAAGGCAATGTTGCAGTAAGAGGAAAAGGAAGAAACATTATTGGCCACATATTTTGAATGTCCCCGGAAAACATGGTGGTAACATCACAATATATATTGCAATCAAACAGAATGTGGTCCTCCACCAGCATGCCAACTTAGACCCTTACAACACGGCCCACATATTCACATTTTAGACAGACTACACAAAATCACAGCAGAAGACCAAATGGATGCAGAGCAGATGAGATACATTGTCATATGGGACAATGTAAATTTCCACATATTTGCTCTGGTCCAAAACTGGTTTCATTAGCCACAATTTTCACTCCAATACATCCCACCATACTGTCCCTTCCCTAAACCTATTGAGGATGTTTTTGTTTGTTTGTTTGTTTGTTTTTTTATAAAAAATGGCTTTAAATGGCTTCGTATTTTGTATCAAAATACTTTAGTGTTTTGTATTTTGAAAATACTGTAAAATACTTTGTAAGAAGTCTACATGATGACATCATAAAATTGCAGCCTCTGATTGGTGCTTACTTAGTAGTTTGCCCAGACTTATTGGGATCAGAACAGAAAATTGATCCATGGAAGAAGGTGGTGAAGGTAAGAAACGTGCAGGCTGCCAGCTTTCCAATCTTTTGCATAAATTGCTATAATTTTTAACAGTTCATGTTAAGTTTTGGAGTTCATTTTGGTAGCCTAGGCTAAATAGTTTACCAATTTATATAATGTTCTTGAAAACTATTATACCGAGCAGCAGCCCTCTATAATTATGATTAACAATCAAATGATTAATTATTTAGAAACTAGTTGCTATTAATACAGATGCCATCAGTTGTCTTATGAATGATCAATGATGTTTGTCATTGAATCAGTGTTGCTGATGCAAAGTAGGCCATTCGTTACCAAACACCAAGTAACTAAATTAGGATACAATTATGTGTCATTCGCAAACATTAAACTGTTGGTTACTTTAAAACTAACCTTCATCTGGGAGATCACAGGGATATGTGAATATCTGATCTGTTAAAGCCACAATATGTAAATTTTCGCAGCTAAAGGTCACTCATTTAAAACAAAGGCGTAGCTTGATGATGCCTTGATTTCACGGAATCATGGGAGGTGTTGTCTTCACGTCAAAATTGTCACTGGTGTCACCTTTTTATGGGTAACACCATGGGAAAGATCAGTAACACCAGTGACTTCCATTTATAGCTATTCATTTAGTTCTTTTGCATAAAACAGCACTAAGATTATGTGATTCTAACTTTTCTGTCTCATTGTTAATCCTCCTTTGTTCAGGTATGGCTAAATTGAAGGTAAATGGCTAAATTGAAGCAGCGACTTTACAGACAGTGTATTTTACATTTTTAAATGTTGTTTATGATTTTTTACTGACTGCTTTCACTTAGTGTCAATGATAAGTCTTTGATACCAAATGTAACAATTTAGTCTCATCTCCTTAATTATAGTTGAAGAATAAGGATCTTTGGTCTTATATATGTCACTGGTGATTCATTGTGTCACTGGTGTTACTGTTTTTTGTCTGTCACATTAAATGAAATGTGTCATATGTGACATGATCATTTTACATCTATTGAATTCTGCTACACTCAAGAATTAAGATTTAAAGGATTGCATCATTACTTGTTTATAACTGTTTTTCAAATATTTTAATTGTTATAGCAAATACATGGTTGTGCAAATGAACTAACATTATTCAATCACACTTTTAACAAACCTGATTAAAATAACACGTAATCTCCTTTTTTTTTTTTTGCATTATCATTATTTTTATGTAACTCTGACTGCATGTGCTGAAAATTTTGGAAAAGAAAAAAAAAAAATCATAAAAACCTTTAAAATTGCCAGAGAAGTAAGTTAACACCAGTGACAAAAAATGGTACATGCGGTCTTTAAATAAATGCACATTTATGTGTATTCATAAAGTCAAAGGGTAATCTAATAATATGGTCTAAGTTTAAATATTAGAAAAAGAAATAGATTTTAAGACATCTTGCCACACCAAAAGTGGACGTTTCTGTAGAATGACCCTGCTGCTGAATCTAGTGCGTTCACAGCGCCCTCTCGTGTATGGTGTTTCACCAAGCCTGCGTCTCAATGTGCATACTATCCATCCTAAATAGTATGTGACATTAGTAATTTTCAATACTATTTAGGGCGGATATGGTGGATAGTATGCACATTGGGATGCACAAGTGGTAGGCTTACTAAGCTACATTTTCAATATTGTACGAATCCAAACAGATAATCAAAAAATTCAGTTTTTCAACATTTTTAGCTACTGCCATTTGACTATGTACAATAGGCCTACATAACATCACGCTTTTTCACCACACCTAAAAAGCTTTAATTTACTATCAACAATGCTTTGTTTTATGTTCAGCTTATAAAGCTCGCTGAATAAATATATACACAAAAGACTGAGTCTCTCTGTATCGCTCAGGCTGCACTGCAGTGTCTATTCACAGGCGCGATCCCACTACTGATCGGCACGGGGGTTTTGATCTGCTCCGTCTCCGACCTGGGCCGGTTCACCCCTCCTTAGATGACCTGGTGGTCCCGGGCTCCCCCAGGAACACCATATCAATACCGAACTTAGTGCGGACACCCGATCGACATAGTCCACTGCCAGTGCCGGCCCGAGCCTCTTGGGGGCCCTAAGCAGCATTTGATTTGGGGGCCCCCCTCCCACCACGTGAAGTCACCTGTGGTTGAAGATTATTGACACAAATGTCACACTATAATGTTACATTATAAATGAATACAGTGAGGTTATGTATTAATACAAAATAAATAATAAAAAAATCAATACTTAAAATACTTTATTCTTAAACTTCTGTATACAAACTGTCACAAAACATGAAATAAATAATTAGCAAATGCAAATGTGCATTAAATGTGCAATCTTTTAAATAAAACCAAAATAGACAAACATCTATGCAGGAAGTAATGCAGGACTAATGAGTAGATCTACATTAACACTTCAGCTACTACTATTAACTACTATAGAATCAAGTTTAACTAATCAGTAAGTAATATCAAATTTAGAAGATAGTTCCTTATTAACTAATCAGTAATTACCTAATGATATTACCATCATTAATAACTATTAACTAATGGACAAATTGTAAAGAACATTAGCATGTGTCTGAGATGTAATCAGTCA
>NC_063064.1:6801872-6867123 GCF_018812025.1 Megalobrama amblycephala | reverse complement strand
TTAATAGTAGTAGCTCAAGTGTTAATGTAGATCTACTCATTAGTCCTGCATTACTTCCTGCATAGTTACTTATTAATGACGGACCATTATTCTAAAGTGTTACCGAGGATAGCACTGCTACATCACTCGCCACCATATTAATAAATAAATAATAAAGAAATAAAGAAATATGGCATCCCTTTCAACTTAAACTGATATCTATAATCAATACGTGAAATACACCTAGATAAATGTATATTAATAATGCGATTTAACGTTAGCTCTGGTGATGGCTTATATAAGATCATGAGTCATGACTAGCTGCTACCTCAAGTGACATGAGCACAATTTGTGCTGCTGCACAAAACATTCTGTAAATAATTATGCAAACATACCTTTATCTTGCTCTTTTTTCTCCTCCTCTGTCTTTTTCTTCTTTCTTTTTTCGGCACCAGAGGGATACATCCTTTTTGTGACATGGCTTATCATTTATAACATTTATTACAGTGACGTGCACTTGCGCGCCGGCGCGAATTGTCAATGCACGCGAGGTGTCTATGCGCAATTGCGCATGACTCAAACGCTAGCAGACACAGCAGCAGTTGTCGGCAAATCAGAATTTTCTTGTCTCGAATTATTTATTTATTCATTCGTATTCATTCATTCATTCATTCATTTATATCACTTGTTTAAGTTATTTAATGTAAAAAAAAAAAAAAAAAAAAAAAAAAAAACACGATTGGGGCCCCCCTATTGGCCAGGGGCCCCAAGCAGCCGCTTAGTTCGCTTATGCCTCGGGCCGGCCCTGTCCACTGCAGCCCAGAACCCCTGAGCTCAAGCGATCCTCCAGCCTCAGCCTCGCAGTAGCTTGGATTACAGGCGCGCGCCACTGCACCCGGCGAGAGCTGCGAGAATCAGCGCTGCTACTGAATCTAGTGCGCTCACAGCGACCTCTAGTGTTGCATAAAAGGGGTTTGCATATCCTTCCTTTTGTGTACTTTTGTCTGTTCGTTAAGGACAATTTTAAAAACAGGGCTCATTTTGTCAAAACACTAGGCTACACACAATTCACAGATCTGCACACACAAATAGCAGAACACCTCAGTTCTTTTGCAAAATGAAACACTTCATTCAAAACTTTACACTATCACCCGGGGGGATATTTTTATCCCCCCCGGGATAAAAAATAATTCAGCAGAGGCAGGAATACATAGACCAGAAGGGGGGAAATCCCCCCCGTCCCCCCTACAAATCGCACCCTATATATATATGTATATATACTTGAACCCCCCTGTTCCCCCTGTCAACGGTGCGCCTGTTAGTAGCCTACGAATCCAAACAGATAATCAAAAATTCAGTTTTTCAACATTTTTAAGCATAGGCTACTGTCATTTGACTAAGTACAATAGGCCTACATAACATCACGCTTTTTCACCACACCTAGAAAGCTTTAATTACTATCAACAATGCTTTGTTTTATGTTCAGCTTATAAAGCTCGCTGAATAAATATATACACAAAAGACTGAGTCTCGCTGTATCGCTCAGGCTGCACTGCAGTGTCTATTCACAGGTGCGATCCCACTACTGATCGGCACGGGGGCTTTGACCTGCTCCGTCTCCGACCTGGGCCGGTTCACCCCTCCTTAGACAACCTGGTGGTCCCGAGCTCCCCCAGGAACACCATATCGATACCGAACTTAGTGCGGACACCCGATCGACATAGTCCACTGCAGCCCAGAACCCCTGAGCTCAAGCGATCCTCCAGCCTCAGCCTCCCAGTAGCTTGGATTACAGGCGCGCGCCACTGCACCCGGCGAGAACTGCGAGAATCAGCGCTGCTACTGAATCTAGTGCGCTCACAGCGACCTCTAGTGTATGACAATATTTAGGTAACAATGAGGCAGGGTGAACGATAGCTTGTGGAGACTATTATTTTCACAAGTGGTACATTTTCAATACTGTTAGTACAAATCTCCAAACAGATAGGCTACACAAGCACACTTTTTCACCACACCTAAAATTTTCATTTAGACACTTCATTTAGTTTTTTTTCAACTGCTAACACACATTTTCAAAACTTTACACACAAACCCAAGAATTGCACACATAAAATGCAAAATGCCTCACATCTCTTGCAAAATGAAGCACTGCATTTAAAATATCACAAACACATCTCAAAAGCAAACATTTGTCTTACATTGCAAACACATGCCATAATATTCTATTTTTGCATATATCACACACACATAGTTATTTAAAACCTAAAGCTCTTCTTTCATGAGCTCCGATGTACATTTCTGTACAAGATTGAAAGTAATTGGCAGAGAGATGTTGAAAAATTCATGGTACAGTTTTTTACGATTGCTTACACACTAAAATTAAAATTAACACACAGTTACTGAAACTCTACACTCAAGGAGCAAAACCTCAGCCCAGATCTGCACAACTATAAGCACATTCTCAGCCTCACACTTCTTGCAAAACACTAAACACACTTCTCTACATTAGACACAGAAAACTAACATAATGTCACTTCTTTGCCATTTCAAGACACTGCTTTCCAAAATACCACCCCTATAAACCAATTGATCAAACACAGCCATCAGGTGTTCAGACACTTAGGTGCTTAACTGTAAACTCAACAATCAGGTGCAAGTATTATAAAAGGCAATGTGTCTTCAACAAATGGAAGGCAATGTTGCAGTAAGAGGGAGAGGGAGAAACATCATTTTGAATGTCCCGGGAAAACGTGGTGGTAACATCACAATGTATGTTGCAATCACGCAGAATGTGGTCCTCCACCAGCATGCCAGCTTAGGCCCTTACAACAATGCCCACATATTCACATTTTAGACAGACTGCACAAAATCATCACAGCAGAAGACCAAATGGATGCAGAGCAGATGTGATACATTGTCATATGGGACAATATAAATTTCCAACTATCTGCTCTGGTCCAAAACTGGTTTCATTAGCATCCACAATTTTCACTCCATACTGGTTCCTGTCCAAACCATACTGTTTTTTTTTTTTTTTTTTAGCATGGATGGTTTATAATCTCCAGATATGCCTCATTCAAGCCATGGAGAAGGCCTGACCTAATTGATGCAGGGTCTGCACAAGGATGGATTCGCCATTCAAGAAGATTCTTCCCTCGCTGTCTTGCGTGAGAGGGACATCGCCTGAGATGTGGATGAAGTGCTATGACCAGATCCAGCTAGGCCAAGAGATGATGCTTAGGTGTTTTTTCTCTTTTTTTATTTAAAATCATGATTCTGTTTTGTCTCCACAAATTTTTGTTCATGTAATATATTGTATTTAGAATATGTTCTGATTTTCAGTGCAAAATGTAACCTTTGGAAAGGCATGGATGTATTGAATGGTTTTACAATGTGGTGAGAAATAAATATTTTCATCAATGTGCAGTACTGATCTTGTGTTTTTTGTCAATATATTCATGTACTTTACTCTAACAATATCTCTGAAAAAAATCAAACCCAGACTATATAGTTAGAAAAGTATAAAAGTTACAAGTGTTTAAGATTGAGCACAGCAGTGTGTAAATGAATCAAACAGAATCAGAATGTATGAACCATGTGTGTTCCATACAGTGTCAAAGTTGGGTTTTGTTAAATTAATGTAAAGTTTTGAATGAAGTGTTTCATTTTGCAAAAGAACTGAGGTGTTCTGTTATTTGTGTGTGTAGATCTGTGAATTGTGTGTAGTGTTTTGACAAAATGAGCCTTGTTTTTAAAATTGTGCTTAACGAACAGACAAAAGTAAACAAAAGGAAAGATATGCAAAACCCTTTTATGCAACACTAGAGGTCGCTGTGAGCGCACTAGATTCAGTAGCAGAGCTGATTCTCGCAGCTCTCGCCGGGTGCAGTGGCGCGCGCCTGTAATCCAAGCTACTGGGAGGCTGAGGCTGGAGGATCGCTTGAGCTCAGGGGTTCTGGGCTGCAGTGGACTATGTCGATCGGGTGTCCGCACTAAGTTCGGTATCGATATGGTGCTCCTGGGGAGCCCGGGACTACCAGGTCGTCTAAGGAGGGGTGAACCGGCCCAGGTCGGAGACGGAGCAGGTCAAAGCCCCCGTGCCGATCAGTAGTGGGATCGCGCCTGTGAATAGACACTGCAGTGCAGCCTGAGCGATACAGAGAGACTCAGTCTTTTGTGTATATATTTATTCAGCGAGCACTGTAAACTGAACATAAAACAAAGCATTGTTGATAGTAAATTAAAGCTTTTTAGGTGTGGTGAAAAAGCGTGATGTTATGTAGGCCTATTGTACTTTGTCAAATGACAGTAGCCTATGCTTAAAAATGTTGAAAAACTGATTTTTTTGATTATCTGTTTGGATTCGTACTAACAGTATTGAAAATGTAGCCTAGTAAGCCTACTACTTGTGAAACTGTCCTTCCTGATTGTAGCATATTCCTGATCTGTTTTCATACACGAGAGGGCGCTGTGAACGCACTAGATTCAGCAGCAGGGTAGTGATGGGAAGTTCGGATCATTTTACTGACTCGGACTTTTGAGTCTCGTTCAACAAAATGAACGAATCTTTTTTCGAGTCATTTCGTTCATTTTAGCAAAATGTAATTAAAATATTACGTGTTACTTCCCCAACACATCTACTACTTATGCAAACGTTGATCCCACTACAAACAATACAAAACTACAATGCTATAAGATTCAGAAATGATTAATTCATAACCTGGGTCTTCAGTTTATGACAAGCTGATTAAGCTCACCTCACCTCTTGTCTGACAAGTCTTCGGGTTTAAGTCATTCCTTAATGACGTGACAGGCAGTCCCATGCTAAACCAATGCAGTCCGAGCCGCAAAGAGAATTGATTAGTTCATTTCATGAGTCTTTCGGGTTTTTGAGTCGTTCCTTAAACACGTGACAGACCCATACACTAAGCCAATGCATTCTGAGCCGGAAAGAGAATTGATTAGTTCTCTTCATGAGTCTTTCGGGTTTTTGAGTCGTTCCTTAAACACGTGACAGACCCATACACTAAGCCAATGCATTCTGAGCCGGAAAGAGAATTGATTAGTTCTCTTCATGAGTCTTTCGGGTTTTGAGTCGTTCCTTAATCACGTAACAGACCCATACGCTATTTCTGACATTTCTGTCACTGTTTTGTTACTGTTTCTTGAGGATCTGTGGTGTGTTATTATAATAAATAAAGCTCTGTTATAAATAAAATATTGATTAATTTATCTTTTTGACTGTCTATCTGTAAATAAACACTAGGCTATATAATAATATAATAATCCAAGCCTACAATACAAAGTATTTATAGCCTAGTTTGTTCATTTTTACTCCAATTTTGAGTTTGCTGTTATAATAATTGCTTTTCCTAGGCAGACTTGACATATTGGTCTAATATATGTATAAGAAGATTGCTCAAAAAGGACATAATGACATAAATTAAAAGCAAATAACATTTTGAATTTGAATTATTAATGTTAGTTTAAAACATCAAGGTTATGATAACTTCAGCTTTAACAGTTGCAACACAAACTCAAACAAAACTGGAGAGTTAACGTTATTTACTAATAAATATAATGTGCTTGGGTCACACAGCATAGTGTATGGGTATGTCACGTGATTAAGGAACGACTCAAAAACCCGAAAGACTCATAAAAAGAACTAATCAATTCTCTTTCCGGCTCAGAATGCATTGGTAGCGTATGGGTCTGTCACGTAATTAAGGAACGACTCAAAACCCGAAAGACTGAAATGAACTAATCAATTGAATCATCAGGTGAACTACTACTAGCAGTACAGAACCTGTAGAATATTGCACATGCGCGACTGAACGAATCACCCCCCGAGACGACTCGTTCTTCCCGAGTCACATTAAAGATTCGTTCAAAATGAACGAATCGTTCAAGAACGACACATCACTACAGCAGGGTCATTCTACAGAAACGTCCACTTTTGGTGTGGCAAGATGTCTTAAAATCTATTTCTTTTTCTAATATTTAAACTTAGACCACATTATTAGATTACCCTTTGACTTTATGAATACACATAAATGTGCATTTATTTAAAGACTGCATGTACCATTTTTTGTCACTGGTGTTAACTTACTTCTCTGGCAATTTTAAAGGTTTTTATGATTTTTTTTTTCTTTTTCAAATTTTTCAGCACATGCAGTCAGAGTTACATAAAAATAATGATAATGCAAAAAATAAAAAATAGGAGATTACATGTTATTTTAATCAGGTTTGTTAAAAGTGTGATTGAATAATGTTAGTTCATTTGCACAACCATGTATTTGCTATAACAATGAAAATATTTGAAAAACAGTTATAAACAAGTAATGATGCAATCCTTTAAATCTTAATTCTTGAGTATAGCAGAATTCGATAGATGTAAAGTGATCATGTCACATATGACATTTCATTTAATGTGACAGACAAAAAACAGTAACACCAGTGACACAATGAATCACCAGTGACATATATAAGACCAAAGATCCTTATTCTTCAACTATAATTAAGGAGACTAAATTGTTAAATTTGGCATCAAAGACTTATCATTGACACTAAGTGAAAGCAGTCAGTAAAAGATCATAAACAACATTTAAAAATGTAAAATACACTGTCTGTAAAGTCACTGCTTCAATTTAGCCATTTACCCTCAATTTAGCCATACCTGAACAAAGGAGGATTAACAATGAGACAGAAAAGTTAGAATCACATAATCTTAGTGCTGTTTTATGCAAAAGAACTAAATGAATAGCTATAAATGGAAGTCACTGGTGTTACTGATCTTTCCCATGGTGTTACCCATAAAAAGGTGACACCAGTGACAATTTTGACGTGAAGACAACACCTCCCATGATTCCGTGAAATCAAGGCATCATCAAGCTACGCCTTTGTTTTAAATGAGTGACCTTTAGCTGCGAAAATTTACATATTGTGGCTTTAACCGCTTTCACTCCACACAGTGACGCTGCTTCTTCTTCTTTCCTGTTTTACGGTGGTTGGCATCCAGCTTATTGGTGCATTACCGCCCCCTTCTGCTCCAGACAGTGACGCTGATGACATGTTATCTAGTGCGCCCGAGCTTCGTTTACAGTCTGAGGGAGACGCACGCTGTATTCAAGCTATTCTATACTGTTTGTATTTTGGTATTGCTATATTTTTTAAAATGGTGCGTAGGTGTGCATGTCCCGGATGTCCTAATCGCGTCACTGTCCAGAGCAAAAGGGGTGGTAATGCACCAATAAGCTGGATGCCAACCGCCGTAAACAGGAAAGAAGAAGAAGAAGCAGCATCACTGTGGAGTGAAAGCGGATATACAACAGACCCGGAAGAGAAGACAATGCTGAATAAAGTCGTAGTTTTTGTTATTTTTGGACCAAAATGTATTTTAGATGCTTCAGAAACTTCTAACTAACCCACTGATGTCACATGGACTACTTTGATGATGTTTTTATTACCTTTCTGGACATGGACAGTCTACCGTACATACATTTTCAATGGAGGGACAGAAAGCTCTCGGACTAAATCTAAAATATCTTAAACTGTGTTCTGAAGATGAATGGAGGTCTTACGGGTTTGGAACGACATGAGGGTGAGTCATTAATGACATAATTTTCATTTTTGGGTGAACTAACCCTTTAAGCAATCGTAAAAAACTGTAACACCAGTGACAAAAAAATGGTACATGCAGTCTTTAAATAAATGCACAAAAAAAAAAAAACATTAAGCTGTAATTTATGTGTATTCATAAAGTCAAAGGGTAATCAAATAATGTGGTCTAAGTTTAAATGTTAGAAAAAGAAATACATTTTTAAAACATCTTGCACACCAAAAGTGGACGTTTCTGTAGAATGACCCTGCTGCTGATCTAGTGCGTTCACAGCGCCCTCTAGTGTAAGAAAACAGATTATTATGCTACAATCAGAAGGACAGTTTCATAAGTGGGCTACATTTTCAATACTGTTAGTACTACGAATCTCCAAACAGATCATTCAGTTTTTCAACATTTTTAAGCATAGGCTACTGTCATTTAACTAAGTACAATAGGCCTACACAACATCACGCTTTTTCACCACACCTAAAAAGCTTTAATTTACTATCAACAATGCTTTGTTTTATGTTCAGCTTATAAAGCTCGCTGAATAAATATATACACAAAAGACTGAGTCTCTCTGTATCGCTCAGTCTGCACTGCAGTGTCTATTCACAGGCGCGATCCCACTACTGATCGGCACGGGGGCTTTGACCTGCTCCGTCTCCGACCTGGGCCGGTTCACCCCTCCTTAGACGACCTGGTGGTCCCGAGCTCCCCCAGGAACACCATATCGATACCGAACTTAGTGGCAGACACCCGATCGACATAGTCCACTGCAGCCCAGAACCCCTGAGCTCAAGCGATCCTCCAGCCTCAGCCTCCCAGTAGCTTGGATTACAGGCGCGCGCCACTGCACCCGGCGAGAGCTGCGAGAATCAGCGCTGCTACTGAATCTAGTGCGCTCACAGCGACCTCTAGTGTGGCATAAAAGGGGTTTGCAATATCTTTTTCTTTTGTTTACTTTTGTCTGTTCGTTGTTTAGGTATATTACAGTTTTTTACAATCGCTTAAGCACAATTTTAAAAACAAGGCTCATTTTTGTCAAAACACTTGGCTACACACAATTCACAGATCCACACACACATGTAGCAGAACACCTCAGTTCTTCTGCAAAATGAAACACTTCATTCAAAACTTTACATTAATTTAACAAAACCCAACTTTGACACCGTATGGAACACACATGGTTCATACATTCTGATTCTCTTTGATTCATTTACACACTGCTGTGCTCAATCTATCAATTTTATAATGATATAGTCTGGGTTTGAATTTTTTAGACATTGTTAGAGTAAAGAACATGAATAAATTGACAAAACACACACGCGCACACACACACACACACACACACACACACACACACACACACACACACACACACACACACACACACACACACAAAATGATTCAATAACCATTCAAGACATCCATACATCCATGTTACATTTTGCAATATATTACATAAACAAAAACATTTGTGGAGACAAAACAAAAGCATCATTTTAAATTAAGAAAAAAAAACAATAGAAAAAACACCTGAGCATCATCTCTTGGCCTAGCTGGATCTGGTCATAGCACTTCATCCACATCTCAGGCGATGTCCTCTCAATCAAGACAGCGAGGGAAGAATCTTCTTGAATGGCGAATCCATCCTTGCACAGATCCTGCATCAGTTAGGTCAGGCCTTCTCCATGCTTGAATGAGGCATATCCTGATATAGGGCTGGAGATTGTAAACCTTCCACCACCATGCCAAAAAAACAAAAAACCTCCTCAGGAAGGGACAGTATGGTGGGAGGTATTGGAGTGAAAATTGTGGATGCTAATGTTTTGGACAGGAGGAGATAGTTGGAAATTTACATTGTCCCATATGACAATGTATCTCATCTGCTCTGCATCCATTTGGTCTTCTGCTGTGATGATTTTGTGTAGTCTGTCTAAAATGTGAATATGTGGGCCGTGTTGTAAGGGCCTAAGTTGGCATGCTGGTGGAGGACCACATTCTGTTTGATTGCAATATATATTGTGATGTTACCACCACGTTAGCCCCGGGACATTCAAAATGATGTTTCTCCCTCTCCCTCTTACTGCAACATTTCCTTTCATTTTGTTGAAGACACATAAACTCACCTTTTGCCTTTTTATAGTACTTGCACCTGATTGTTGAGTTTACAGTTAAGCACCTAAGTGTCTGAACACCTGACGGCTGTGTTTGATCAATTGGTTCATAGGGGTGGTATTTTGGAAAGCAGTGTCTTAAAATGCAAAGAAGTGACATTATGTTACTTTTCTGTGTCTAATGTAGAGAAGTGTGTTTAGCGTTTTGCGAAAAGTGTGAGGCTGAGAATGTGCTTATAGTTGTGCAGATCTGAGCTGAGGTTTTGCTCCTTGAGTGTAGAGTTTCAGTAACTGTGTGTTATTTTTTCGTAAAGAACTGTAATATTAACTTTAACCCCTAATCTATTCCTCTATGAATCATGGATACCATGTGCTCATGTTTTGTTGTTCTTTAATAAAAACAAACAATAAATAGATTTAACTATGGGTTTTCTTGTTCTAAAAGTTTTTTTTTAATGCTATACAGTCTAAAAGTTAATATAAAGGGTAGTTTGTTATAGACTTGAGATTTTAATTTGCTTTTTGGAAAAGAAAAAAGATGGATGGTTTGTCACTGTAACACAAGATATGGTATGAATTAGTTTTTGTCAGGATATTTCTAATTTGTAATATCAGTTGTTTATTTTGATATGGGTGTGTGTATATACAGGCTAACTTTTAAAACTTTTTTAAAACACTTGTGATCTATAACATGTTCTCTGGAAATATGTCAACAACTTTCTTTTTTATGAAAAAAGACAAGATAATGATTTTATTCATTAATTTTGCTGTATCATCAGTAAATGTTACAGTTTATAATATGTGTTTGAGATGAAGTGCTTTCATGTCTCACAACATTTAGTTATGATGCACTGAAAAAGGCCCTATATACAGTCTCAAACTGCTATTTTGATCATTAAAGGGAAAGTTCACCCAAAATAAAAATCCTGTCATCTTTTACAACCATCTGCCTCCCAGTGGTTAGCATTAAATGATAAATTTACAACAAAACAAAAGAAAACATAATGACTTTATCTCAGAAATAATTTTTGTCTTGCATTACATAATGAAATTAGATGAGCTCATCAGTGCTGATTCATTTTCCGCTAATTCTTCTTTGTAAATCGGAACTGGAATAGCCTACCCCCAACACTGCACATTTTTGATGTATCTCTCTTATCTAACACACATTTGAGGTCCTGGGGTGCTTTCATTTCTTATTTGTGCATCCTCGTTTCCTTTCCTTGCTTCCTTTCCTCGTGTCTCAGCTTCATCGCCCATAGGATGTGAGGGTAGGATGCAAGGAAAGAAAATGAGGACGGAAGAATCGAAAGAAATGTTATTTATTGGAATGTTCTTGATCCCTTGATCGTCACTTTACGGAATCATCAGCTGCGCTCGAGGGATCTGCCCTTATGTTGTTAAAGTTTGGTTATTTACAGTTTTTTTTTCAACTGCTTACACACAAATTTTTACTTGTCACACAATTTCTGAAACCTGACACTCAAACAGCAGAACCACACACTAATTCTCTGCCTTTGACTCAGTTTTCAATTTCATAAAACACTTTTTGCAAAACACAACACACAATTCTCTAAGTAACACTAAAATCTAACATTAAGTTTGATTTCCTTTTTTCAAACGCAACCATTGTTTCTGTCCAACTACACATGGTTGATGTATTTCTTTTCTTTTGCATTGTGTAATACTGCTTTCACAACCACAAATGCTTACAGTACAAAACAAATAGTTTGGTTTAAATCTTGCTTTCATGTTTACCGTGAATTTTTCAACATCTCTCTGCCAATTACTTTCAATCTTGTACAGAAATGTACATCGGAGCTCATGAAAGAACTAACAAGAGCTTTAGGTTTTAAATAACTGTGTGTATATGATATATGCAAAAATAGAATATTTTGACAAAAGTGTTTGCAACGTAAGACAAATGTCTGCTTTTGAGATGTGTTTGTGATATTTTACAGTTTTTTCTGAATGCTTAAACCCTAACCATGATTCTTATTGCACAATTTCTAAAACTATTAATACTTATAGCAAAACCACTCACTGAGTTTGCAAAATTTGTAACACACTTTGCAAAACTGTAGGTACAATCCACTGCACAGCACTCTTTTTGCGGATCTGTGAACACAACTCACTGCTTTAGACTCAATTTCCAAATGATCAACACACTCCTAGCAAAACTATACACATGTATGGCTATTATTACACTATTTTGCCAACTGTCTGGCACACTGTCACATGTGAAAACTGTTTTAGATAATTAGTTCACTTTGCAATCAGCCTACGCACTATAAATAAGCCACAGGTAAGCTGTCCATGTGGAGTACAATGGAGGGAGCAGGAAGAGTGAGAAGAGGAGGCTGAGGAAGAGGACGTGGAGGTGAAGAAGCAAGAGGGAGAGGACGACAAGGACAAGGAGGTGAAGTTAGTGGAAGAGGACAAGGAGGAGGAGAAAGAGGAGGACGAGGAGGGGGAAGAGGAAGGGTAAGAAGAGTAAGAAATAGAATTACTGATGACATCAGAGCTACAATAGCGGACCATGTAATCAACCATGGAATGACCCTGAGGGAAACTGGCCAACGGGTTCAGCCTAACTTGAGCCGCTACACTGTAGCAAGCATCATAAGGACATTTCGAAATGAGAATCGGTTAGTACAGTCACTTTGCACTAAGTTTTGTAGCACTGCCATACTCTAATGAGAAACACAACAATACCATACATGTAAAAATACTGAAATTGTTACTTTACAGAATTGCAAGACGTCCAGATGCTGGGGGCAGAGGACGAATGTTCACTGCAGAACAAGAGACCCATATAGTCAATATGGTGATTGCAAATAATTCCATAAGGCTACGAGAAATTCAGCACGTATAACTGAGGATGACACCACCTTCCAAAACATACACAATGTGATTATTTCTGTATTATGTCGTGTACTTGCCCGCAACAGAATCCCTGAGTCCCTTTTGAAAGAAACAGTGCAGGTAAGTTATATTATCATTGGCACTGAATCTGGAAGTGCATACTGTAGTACTGTGCATGGGCCTGTTGTGCTGCATTTGTTTTCTCTTGTCCAGAGAGTGATGGAGCTAGAGGCAGATTCCATGGGTCATGAGCAGCTTTTTGTGGATGAGGCAGGTTTTAACCTCACTAAAGCAAGGAGACGTGGCAGGAACATTATTGGACACCGTGCCATAATCAATGTCCCCAGGACAACGTGGTGGTAACATAACTATGTGTGCAGCTATAAGTCAAAATGGTGTTGTTCACCATCATGCAACCCTAGGCCCATATAACACTGCACACATTATTACATTGGACACCTACATGACATGCTCACTAAATTATGTTTTATTAAACAAGGTTCGGGAGGAACAGGTGCAGATAATTAACCTAACTAGCTCATGTGGAGAGCATTCAGTTAATCAATGCAATCATGACAAGAGGTATAAATACAGCAGACTTACCTCTGTTTGTCTGACAGTTCATCAGCATTCCTCCTCCACCCCTTCTCCTCACTTCAGTTCTATCTACTTCTATCTCAACGAGGGGGGGAGTACTCTGGGTTTGGGCCAAAATTTCCGAGCTCGGAGCCCTCCCCCCCCGGACAGCACGCCAAATATGCATAACCCTTACCATACTTAATTATATGTAAATGTGAACTCGTGAATGTTCAGAGACCAGAGCAGACCAGATACGTCATCATATGGGACAATGTTAGTTTCCATAGGGCTGCTTTGGTCCGCAACTGGTTTACAGATCACCCACTCTTCACTGTACTCAAACTCCCCCATACTCTCCATTCTTGAATCCAATTGAAGAGTTCTTCTCTGCCTGGTGCTGGAAGGTGTATGACCATCATCCCCATCAATGCATAGCCCTTTTACAGGCAATGGAGGAGGCATGTGGGGATATTGACCAGGCATCATGTCAGGCCTGGATATGGCATTCCAGAAGATATTTTCCCCGGTGACTTGGACTAGAGGACATTGCATGTGATGTAGATGAAATTTTGTGGCCGGACCCAGAGAGACGACACGATGTACACTGAATTTTTCTAAGTGAAATTACTATTTTGACTTGGAAAAAAACACTTGTGTTTGTTTTGATGTGTGTAAATAAACACCAGTACTTGAAGTTTGGATCCCTGTATGTTTGCAGAACTATGACAAAAGTATGACCTCAAACTGACATACCTTGTGCACAGAGAAAGCAAAAGCCAGATGTGTTTTTTATTCATACCATGAGTGTGTAGTTGGCGCATTGTGTGCTTATTACAGTTTTTTTCAATTGCTAACAAGCGTTTAGCAATACTTAAAGTACTTTTTCTAAACTCTTAACACAGAAACACACAAACATCACACAATTAGCCAAATAGTTAATTTTCTGCCCAAAACCAAATTTTGTTATATAAACACAAACTCCACATTTCAAAATGCTAAAAACCTTTTTCAGCACATACTAACTCTATCAAAACACAGCAAACCTGATTCAAAATCGAGTCGTTCTGTCAAACACTAGCACTAGTTTTCTATCCAACATGAACATATAGTCAATCAAAGCACAGTGACTCTCAAAATACTAACAGTTGATGGCATTATGAAAACTGCATTACTTGTCATGTTTCAGTTCTACCTGCAGAAAATATGAAATCCATTGTTTTTATAATTCAGTTTCCTTGTACTACAGTAATAGTATAATGCATGTAAGCCATTCTACATGTTTGGTTGAGTGTTGAATGTGTGCATTCTTGGCAACAGAAGTGAGTCATTATTTTATAGAATGTGCAGTAGAAAAAAGAAGAAGAAAGTAACAGAATTGCTCAGGGCAGCTACTGGTCAGATGAGTCCCCTATGCAGAACTTCAGTTGCCCCCTTGGTTGAAATCTCTTTCTGGGGTTGGGTGTGTGGTGTTGATGTTGCCCTCATCGAGGTTGGGATGGTGTCCCCTTGGTAGCTAGTGCCCTGCGCAGACCACATATTCTGCATACATGGAACAGTGGTAGAGGAATTGTTGTAGTAAAAGCTTTACATGAAGATTTTACTGAAATGAAAACATGAAATTGCTGCCATTGATCAACAAAAAATCCAACATACATGGCCTTTGGTTACTGTTGAAGCTTTTTTCCACCACAGAATAAAAAAAGTATAAAAGGTAATTGTGACTTTTTATCTCACAATTCAATTTTTTTATTTTTTTATTTTGCAATTGTGAATATACATCTCACAATTCTGACTTTTTCCCCTCAGAATTGTGATATGTAAACTATAGGAATTGAGTTTAAAAAGTCAGAATTGTGAGATAAAAAGACATAATTACCTTTTTTATTTTCTATTCATGGCAGAAATAAGCTTTCATAGGTTCTACATATGTAAGTGAAAAAAACAGAGATGCACAGTCCAGCACACATTCTTCCTCCTCTCCTCTACCTCTTCTTCTCCCTTGTCCTGACCCAACTTCTCCTTTCCTCCTTCATCTATTCTTCTCCCTTACCCAGATATTATTTTCTCTCTGCTCCTCTGTGTTGTTCTTCATCCACACTGAACAAATCCGATTCAAAGAGTCCTATTTTACTGTGTATGTCCATGTAATGGAAAGAAGTTCAACCCCTGACTATTCCTCCAACTGAGATTGGAATCTGCTATTTCAGTGATCTGCTAATTAAAAATGCTTATCAATTGTTTCAGTATTTGTTTGATATATTTTTTCAAATACTTTTGAGCTGCTGTTGTTGCAAAAGTATATGTTTTATCCTATATTTAAAGATTGGAACATTGGGTCTTCATTTCTGACTTGCTGTGTTTAAGCATTTGCAAATAAGATGAGAAAGATCCATGATTTTGGTATGAGGTAAGCTTATATGAAAAGAAAATTGAAGCATTTAAGAAATGTGTTAATTGACTGCATTTTGTGTGAAAACGACATGAATTGTGTTAATGGTATGGCCACAACAGACAGATGTTCTGCTAAATGTGTTTAGAGTTTTGAAAATGTGACTACAGAATGGACAAAAGTATGTTAGCAATTGAAAAAAACTGTAATGTGATGGCTTAACTGTTTGATACGAAAATACCATTTTTATGAATGTTTGAAGAGTTAAGCAAGGTTTATTAGCTTTTGCAAGAGAATTACAATGTTTTGCTGATTTGGTGAAGGGTTTTCTTATTTGTGTGTAGAGTTTTGCAAAAATAGCCAAGTTACAAAAATGTGCTTAAGCCATCAGAAAAAACTGTAAATGCAGTGCTTCATTTTGCAAGAGATGTGAGGCATTTTGCATTTTATGTGTGCAATTCTTGGGTCTGTGTGTAAAGTTTTGAAAATATGTGTAAGCAATTGAAAAAAAAAAAAAAAATGAAAAGTGTCTAAATTAAAATTTTAGGTGTGGTAAAAAATGTGCTTGCGTAGCCTATCTGTTTGGAGATTTGGACTAACAGTATTGAAAATTTCCCACTTGTAAAAAATACTACCTTTTTATGCAACACTAGAGGTCGCTGTGAGCGCACTAGATTCAGTAGCAGCGCTGATTCTCGCAGCTCTCGCCGGGTGCAGTGGCGCGCGCCTGTAATCCAAGCTACTGGGAAGCTGAGGCTGGAGGATCGCTTGAGCTCAGGGGTTCTGGGCTGCAGTGGACTATGTCGATCCGGTGTCCGCACTAAGTTCGGTATCGATATGGTGCTCCTGGGGGAGCCCGGGACCACCAGGTCGTCTAAGGAGGGGTGAACCGGCCCAGGTCGGAGACGGAGCAGGTCAAAACCCCCGTGCCGATCAGTAGTGGGATCGCGCCTGTGAATAGACACTGCAGTGCAGCCTGAGCGATACAGAGAGACTCAGTCTTTTCAGCAGCAACATAAAGAAGCACAAAAGAAAGGGCTATTGTCCAATTTAAGTTTGATCAATTATATACTGTGACTACTCTGTAAAATAAATGACAACAACTATAACGTTTTTAATTATAGTGTAAAGATGTCAATACTTTGCAAACATAATAAGCATAACCAACTGGAAATATATAGGCTATAGAAATAATGAATGATTCAAAGGTTAATATTACAGTTTTTTTCAATTGCTAACAAGCGTTTAGCAATACTTAAAATACTTTTTCTAAACTCTTAACACAGCAACACACCTACATCACACAATTAGCCAAATAGTTAATTTTCTGCCGAAACCATATTTTGTTATATAAACACAAAGTCTACTTTTCAAAGTGCTAAAAACCTTTTTCAACATATACTGACTCTATCAAAACACAGCAAACCTGATTCAAAATCGAGTCGTTCTATCAAAACATAGCACTAGTTTTCTATCCACCATGAACAAATAGTCAATCAAAAAGAAATGACTGTCAAAATACTAACAGTTGATGGCATTATGAAAAACTGCATTACTGTCATGTTTCGGTTCTAACTGGAGAAAATATGAAATCCATTGTTTTTATAATTCAGTTTCCTTGCAGTAATAGTATAATTCATGCAAGCAATTCTACATTTTTGGTTTAGTGTTGAATGTGTGCATTCTTGACAACAGCAGTGAATCATTTTATAGAATGTGCAGTAGAAAAAGAGAAGAAGAAAGTAACAGAATTGCTCAGGGCAGATACTGGTCAAATGTGTCCCCTATGCAGAACTTCAGTTGGCCCCTTGGTTGAAATCTCTTTCTGGGGTTGGGTGTGTGGTGTTGATGTTGCCCTCATAGAGGTTGGGATGGTGTCCCCCTTGGTAGTATAGTGCCCTAAGCAGACCACATATTCTGCATATATGGAACAGTGGTAGTGGAATCTTTGTAGTAAAAGATTTACATTAAGCTTTTACTGAAATGAAAACATGAAATTGCTGCCGTTGATCAACAACTAATCCAACGTACATGGTCTTTGGTTACTGTTGAAGCTTTTTTCCGCCACAGAATAAAAAAAGTATAAAAGGTAATTGTGACTTTTTATCTCACAATTCTATTTATTTATTTATTCTTATTTTGCAATTGTGAGTTTACATCTCATAATTCTGACTTTTTTTCCTTCATAATTGTGATATATAAACTATAGGAATTGAGTTTAAAAAGTCAGAATTGTGAGATAAAAAGACATAATTACCTTTTTTTATTTTCTATTCATGGCAGAAATAAGCTTAGGTTCCACATAAGTGAAAAAACAAAGATGCACAGTCCGGCACACATTCTTCCTCCTCTCCCATACCTCTTCTTCTCCCTTGTCCTTATCCAACTTCTCCTTTCCTCCTTCATCTATTCTTCTCCCTTACCCAGATATTATTTTCTCTCTGCTCCTCTGTGTTGTTCTTTATCCACACTGAACAAATCCGATTCAAAGAGTCCTATTTTACTGTGTGTCCATGTAATGGAAAGAAGTTCAACCCCTTACTATGCCTCCAACTGAAATTGGAATCTGCTATTTCTCAATGTTTCAGTGATCTGCTAATTAAAAATGCTTATCAATTGTTTCAGTATTTGTTTTATATATTTTTTCAATAATTTTGAGCTGCTGTTGTTGCAAAAGTAGAGGTTTTATAATATATTTAGTGATTGGAACATTGGGTCTTCATTTCTGACTTGCTGTGTTTAAGCATTTGAAAATAAGATCAGAAAGATCCATGATTTTGGTATGAGGTAAGCTTATATGAAAAGAAAATTTAAGCATTTAAGAAATGTGTTAATTGACTGCATTTTGTGTGAAAACGACATGAATTGTGTTAATGGTATGGTCACAACAGACGGATGTTCTGCTAAATGTGTTTAGAGTTTTGAAAATGTGACTACAGATTGGACAAAAGAATGTTAGCAATTGAAAAAAATTGCAAGATCAGATGAATTAAAAATTGTTGGATTTATTGACATGAATGAAATAATCTTGGTGTGCATTACAAAATGCATTAGATGAAAGTTATTTCTAGATGCAAATTAAGACTAAACAGTTATTGTGTGATTTTGTCTATTGTGCTAAATCAACTTGCATAATTTTTTTTGGAAGAAAATGTAGCTTTCCACATGATAGCAACCAAATGCAAAACGATTTTATGCCACACTAGAGGTCGCAGTGAGCGCACTAGATTCAGTAGCAGCGCTGATTCTCGCAGCTCTCGCCGGGTGCAGTGGCGCGCGCCTGTAATCCAAGCTACTGGGAGGCTGAGGCTGGAGGATCGCTTGAGCTCAGGGGTTCTGGGCTGCAGTGGACTATGTCGATCGGGTGTCCGCACTAAGTTCGGTGTCGATATGGTGCTCCTGGGGGAGCTCGGGACCACCAGGTCGTCTAAGGAGGGGTGAACCGGCCCAGGTCGGAGACGGAGCAGGTCAAAGCCCCCGTGCCGATCAGTAGTGGGATCGCGCCTGTGAATAGACACTGCAGTGCAGCCTGAGCGATACAGAGAGACTCAGTCTTTTGTGTGCAGTTATTGGGTATATAAGCAGTAAAATAAAGCTCCACAGTCCAATTTAAGTTTGATTAATGATATGCTGTGACTACTTTGTAAAATAAATTACCACAATTCATTATTTTTAATCATAGTGTTTCACAAATGTAATTTAGATGTCAATACTTTGCAAACATGATAAGCATATAGCCAGCTGCAAATATATATAGCAATAGCTAATGACTCAAAGATTAGCAATTAAAGGGGGACTCAGTAGTATTTCAAATACACTGTTTGGAAGTTAGTCCAACAACAATACCAACAACAAACGTCTAACCAATCAGCATTAGGGGGCGTATGAAGGTCGAGGAGAGAGAATGAGCAAGAGGGAGATTTAAAGGTGCCCTAGATTCAAAATTTGAATTTACCTCGGCATAGTTGAATAACAAGAGTTCAGTACATGGAAAAGACATACATTGAGTTTCAAACTCCATTGCTTTCTCTTTCTTATGTAAATCTCATTTGTTTAAAAGACTTCCGGAAAACACGCGGATCTCAACATAACACCGACTGTTACGTAACAGTCAGGGTGTACGCCCCCAATATTTGCATATGCCAGCCCATGTTCCCAACATTATGAAAGGCATTACACAAGGGCAGCCAGTAATGTCTGGATCTGCACAGGTGAATCAACAGACTAGGTAAGCAAGAACAACAGCGAAAATGGCAGATGGAGCAATAATAACTGACATGATCCATGATATCATGATATTTTTAGTGATATTTGTAAATTGTCTATCTAAATGTTTCGTTAGCATGTTGCTAATGTACTGTTAAATGAGGTTAAAGTTACCATCGTTTCTTACTGTATTCACGGAGACAAGAGCCGTCGCTATTTTCATTTTTAAACACTTGCAGTCTGTATAAACACAACTTCATTCTTTATAAATCTCTCCAACAGTGTAGCATTAGCCGTTAGCCACGGAGCACAGCCTCCAACTCATAGAGAATCAAATATAAACATCAAAATAAATACTTTACTCACATAATTTGAAGCATGCATACAGCATGCATGACGAACATCTTGTAAAGATCCATTTGAGGGTTATATTAGCTGTGTGAACTTTGTAAATGTGCTGTAATATAATCGAGAGCTCGTGTGGCAGGGAGCACGCGAATTAAAGGGGCGGCGCGCTGAAAAAAATCAGTACATAGTTAATGATGCCCCAAAATAGGCAGTTAAAAAAATTAATTTAAAAAATCTATGGGGTATTTTGAGCTGAAACTTCACAGACACATTCAGGGGACACCTTAGACTTATATTACATCTTGTGAAAAAGCATTCTTGGGCACCTTTAATAATAAGAAAAAAAAACTGCAGAACGAGAAATGGGACACAATACAAAAGAGCCCAAAAGAATATCACTGGAATGAAGGTTTATGCCTGGGCAAAATGCTTTAGGACACGTGTTTATATTAGAAAAGCTTTCCAGCGCTGGAGAGAGCTAAGTGGGAATGCCTGAAAACAGACGCGGAGGCTGCTTTGATCCTGCTATTCATGTGAGTACACTGGGTTTTGATTGTCTGGAGCTGCTGTGCAGTTTGTGCTTCCTTGTCCTTCGTTCATCATCTGCGCTTTATTTTTAGTGAAGCATTTTGTTGCGTGTCAGCTGTGATAAACAGACATCCACTCGCATTGCTTGTATAACAGTGGTCAGATAGTGAGAGTTGTGCTGTTAAACCTCTGCACATTGGTAGTGCCTTCACCTCACATGCCAGCAGTGATCATGTCGGGGTTCGAGACCAACTTGTAGCAGGGTGGTTAGGATTGGAGTGTGAGTTTAAAGGAACACTCCACTTTTTTTGAAAATAGAATCATTTTCCAACTCCCCTAGAGTTAAACAGTTGACTTTTACTGTTTTCATATCCATTCAGCCGATCTCCGGGTCTGGCGGTAGCACTTTTAGCATAGCTTAGCATAGTTCATTGAATCTGATGAGACCAATAGCATCTTGCTCAAAAATGACCAAAGAGTTTCAATATTTTTCCTATTTAAAACTTGACTCTTCTGTAGTTACTTTGTGTACTAAGACCGACGGAAAATGAAAAGTTGCGATTTTCTATGCCGATATGGCTAGGAACTGTACTCTCATTCTGGCGTAATAATCTGGCGTAATGATATTACAGCATCTCTTACAAATGTCTCCATGGTTGCAAGGCACGCCCCCCTGTGCAAGCAAGTCACAGGTGCTGCGTAATATTATTTTGTCTATGTATTGCGGATCTATTTCAAAAATCTCAAAAAACGGCTTTTCAACAAAGTCTACGATTGAATTCAATCGAATCGACTCTGGCTTTGGAATTTCAGAATGATCATAGCATGATCAGTGATCAGTGCGAGCCTTTGAAAGTATTTGGCTGCCGAAAGATGCGTTCGGCGTGGAATGACTGACTCTACTTACGCATTAAGACAGTGAGTTACCGCCACCTACTGGCAGTTTTAACATTTAAAAGCATAATTTTCACGTTTTTATCATTGCATATTTCTCTAAACATGTTTTTATTATTTAAAACATTATTAATGTTGTAAAGGTATTTGTAAAGATAAAAAATGCACTGGAAAGTCAATTTAGGGGGTAAATATTGTCCTTTAATGGAAAAGGTGCAGTCTAAGTGGAAGAGAGGGGGTACGCAGAAGGATGGTAAATGCCTCAGGGGGTACTCCACTCTAAAAAGTTTTGGAACCACTGTGCTAAATCAACTTGAAGCATAAATTTGGAAAAAAAAAATGCATTTTTAGAAGTAAATTTACCACATACCTTTAGCAACCAAAGAGACTGCAAAATGCATATGTAAAAGTACATATGTAATAGTGTGATTGCTCTGTGAAATAAATTAAAACGTTGAGAATGTGACTCCTATGTGTTTGCATCATTTTAAATTTTAGTTCATAGTGTTATGCGAAAAAACATGTAAGAAATAATTGTTGACAGCACTTTTATTTTCAGAGACAGTTTTTATTCTTTCACACAAAAACACAACAGTGTCTTTCAATGCTTTTTAAAACAACATTTGTTTACTTGTTCTTGGTCATATCGCAAATTATGTGTATTAACACTCATTTTAAATTAAATGTGTGCATGTGTTTGAATACTGTCTCACAAAGCAGCATGCTCTGTCTTTAGTAAGTACGGTGTGAAGAGGTGGTGGTGGTTTGCTTTATTTGGATTGTTGGTCCACCAGTTGAGACTGTGTGGGAACCACCTGAGGAAACAGAGTGAGATCCACCCGATGAGACAGTGTGAGATCCACCCGATGAGACAGTGTGAGATCCACCTGAGATAGTGACACATCCACCTGAAAGGCAAAAGAGAAAGAGTCAATAATGCTTAATGTAAAACATGCCTGAAACTGACCATATGCAAGGATAGATTTCAATTACCTGGTATTTGAGTCCTGGAAGAGTAGGAGGAAGGGGGGAAAAAAATTAGTGAAGCCATTCCAAGACAAGATAATGTAACATGATCCATGTTCTACTGATTTTACCTCACATTAACTTTATAAATAGATGACTTTACCTAAAGTCCTGGTTTTCCAATAGGTTCCTGTAGGTGGCAATCTCCTGCTCCAGACGGCTCTTGATGTCCAGCAACAAGGCGTATTCTCGTCCCTGTTGCTCAATGCTAGCCCGCATTTGACACAGCTCGGCTTCCAACATGTTGATTTGGTTCTGGTAGCTTGCTAGCATAGCACTGTACCTAGCCTCTGTGTTCTGCTAGTGAGTTCTCCAGTGCCGCTTTCTGTATGAGTAAAGAGAACATGCAAAAAAAAGATCTTAATAAATCACTATTGGTCTGCTTTTTTTCAAGACTTATGTTACCGTTTTCTCCCTTTGGTTCAGGTAATGTGTCTAATGTCTCTCTCTCTAGTCTCTACATTCCACTTGTGTCTCACCATGCTGAGTTGAGACTGTAGCTCGATCTCCAGACTCTGCAAGGTGTTTCGCAGCTCTGTGATCTGTGACCTGGAGGTTTGTATGATCTCTGTGCTGTGGGCCACTTCTTTGTTCAAACCTGCCGTCTAAAAGAGAGACAAAAACACTGTACATCACAATCCAGGCACTACTTCAAGTGACATGCTGGAATGTGTGGTTCATTGTTCAGTGAAATGAGGGGTTTTGATGGCAAAGTATAATTCAAGGAGACAGAAGAGGACTTACCTTGTCTTTAAACCAGGATTCCTGTTCCCTGCGGTGTTTCTGTATGATGTTTTCGTAATGAGCACGAATCTCCTCCAGAACCTTGTTCAGGTCTTGCTGAGGAGCAGCATCAACCTCTACGTTCACTGTGCCTGTCAACTGAGACCTCAGTGCAGCCAACTCCTGAAATGTCGTAATATAATATAATATGTAAATATTACATGTAGTCAAGTATGGTGCCCCATACTCAGAATTTGTGCTCTGTGAATGAGTATTGAACACACACACACCCGGAGCAGTGAGCAGCCATTTTGTTTTGTTGCGGTGCCCGAGAAGGAGTGATTCGGAGTGACTCAGTTGTGAGTAATGAGAGTGCTGTTCTTTCCCTCCCCTCACCTACATTTCTTGCCAGTACTGAGACTCAACTCTGACCTTCGGGATACAAGTTCAAGAGAGAGAGAGGGGGACGGGATCGGGAAAGGACCACAAGCCGGGACTCGAACTCAGGTCGCCCGAAGTGCATTGGTGCTACATGTCGGCACGCTGCCCATAAGGGCATCGGTGTCGACAAGTTCGACTTTCTAAACATTAGGCTACAACTGCCCCCAATATAACATATAATATAATATAATGGTCCAAACGTTCAGGATCAGTCATACATAGATGATTCTGTCAGAAAACTACTACAAACCTCCTGGTGGTTCTTCTTCATAGACGCCAGCTCCTCCTGCAGACACCTGATCTGCATCTCCAGGTCGGCCTTTACCAGGTTCGTCTGGTCCAGCAAGCGACGCAGGTTAGCGATGTCAGCCTCCACAGACTGACGCATCACCGCCTCATGCTCATATCTGATTGGTGGAGAGGTCACACAGGGAATTAAACTCACCGATCAATGATTAAACATGATGAGTATCATATATATATACACATACTATTGTTGAAAAGTTTGGGGTCAGTAAGATTTATATTCTTATTATTATCATCAATGGCGTAATATTTTGGTGGAAATCGTAACACATTTTTTCAGGAATAGAAAGCTCAGAGAACAATATTCATTTAAAATAGGAATCTTTTGTGACATTACAAATGTCTTTACTTTCGATCAATTTAATGCATCCTTGCTGAGTAAACTTTATGACTCCAAACTTTTGAATGGCATAAGCAATGTAAAGCTACTGCATTTTAGGCATCAACCTAAGTTAAGTCTAAGTTAGTGGTCATCACTGTTTAACTTACTTCATCCTGAAGTCATCAGCAGCCAGTTTAGAGTTGTCGATCTGCAGGAGGATGTTGGCGTTGTGGACGGTAGCATTTTTAATCTGAAAGGTAAAAAATGTATATATAAATTTAGTTACATAAGATCATCAGACCTTGAAGTGATTATATGCAGTCTGTTTTTCAGCTGCTATATCCAATGAAATTTAATTTTTCTAGAATTTGCTGGTCTCGTGTCATATTCATTCAGAGATCACTGTACCTTGTCCTTCAAGTCACTGATGGTGTTCCAGTAGCAGCTGTAGTCCCTCTGTGCAATTGGCCCTTTCTTCTCATAGTACTCACGGATCTGCCTCTCCAGAATGGCATTGGCAGCCTCCAGGGAGCGCACCTTCTCGAGGTAGGACGCCAGACGGTCGTTCAGGTTCTGCATGGTGGCCTTCTCATTCAGCTGCATGTAGTCAGTTACAACGCAGCCTCCAGGCAATATGCCATGTCCTCCACTGTATCCTCCACCGTATCCTCCACCAAAACCGTATCCTCCACCATATCCTCCACCATATCCTCCACTGCCTCCAATCCTGGAATGCAGCAAGGAGGAAGAGATGCGGGTGTTTCCACCATAACAACCTCCATACACGCTGTAGGCCTTTTGTGGAAAGACTGTCGAACAGCCACGACTCTTGGTGATTATGGACTTTGAGGTCACGGTCTTAGGACCGTGGCACCTGGAAGATGTCGTGCGAACAGAAAGCGACATGGTGGATGAACCCAGAGAGGACACTGCAGGAAACCGTTAGAGTTGTCCTGACGAGGATGGCACATTTGAGCCCGGCTCTGGCCTCTTATAGAGATGGAGATCCAGGGCGGCTCCTGTACTTTGTGGGTGGGTGAGGGAGGTAGGGTGTGTGTGAGAGAGTGTGTGAGTGCCAGACCAGCAGACTTAAAACTTGGAAGACCAGTGTTCCACCCTAATGAGGAAACTGCAAAAGAATTTTGTACTCCTGAGATGTACTCACCCTTCAGACTACAATGAAGGGAGTGCAATAAGACTACTAGGATTTTGACACACACTGTGTGTATACAAGTTGTATGCATGTGTGTGTGTGTTTATGAGAGTGTTTTGTGCCAGTGGAGGAAATCCCTTTGACAGTTAGAGGCAGAGAAAGGAGGCTGAGCCGGTCATGTGAGGATAGCGATTTTATAAATTCACCATTTAAGAAGGATTTGGCTGACAGGTAACTCCCTGAGGCGATGTGAGATCATCTGAGACAGTTTCACCACCCTTTTACAGGTCATAAGAATCAGCTTGAGAACTTTGGTGCCCAATATGGGTATTTTATTTTATTTTAATCTTTTATTTTATTTTTTGTAAAATTTAATAATCTGTGTGTGCATGTTTGTCTGTCTTGAGCATTGGTTATAATTACACAATACTTTAGGTAAAGTGTGGTGGGGAATAATGAGAAATCTTTTCTTAGAAGGAATAATCACAAAGTTGTTTTTTTTTTATTAGAAGAAAGGGTGCATTAAATGTCTACATTAAATTTTGAGTAGAAAAATGTACATTTTCTTAGTTTCCTTAGTAATAAAGCTTCTTTATTCTACATCTGAATCTCAGAGATAGACAGAGAGGGAGGAAGGGAGAGAGAATTGAATTTTAAAACACCATTTTATTACAATTTAAATAAAAAAAGTGACACAAGAGTATATTCTCTACCAAGCAGAGAGACCCTCACAGCAAACTGTTAAAAATCAAAACATCATCAATAATATTACAAAGAACATTTTTTACATACCATCTTTGTTCAAAATACATCATATTTTTTGTTGCTTTATAATAACGAAAGTCAATTAAAATTCTTGACTTCACCAAGATTGAAAAAATCATTATAACATCTGTGTTGAAACTTCCCTCCATTTTTCTTTTTCTACTCACGTAAATTGCCATTTTCGCTTTACCCAACAAGAAATTAAATAATTGACATTCAAAGGAACGTCTTCTGCAATACTTAAAACCACAAATAAAAATCTCCATGGAAAACACTTCATCAAACCTTTTAAACAGATCTTGTAACAAAGAAAACAAAGGTCTTAATCTATTACAATACATGAAGGCATGAAACACTGTTTCTCTTTGGGAACAAAAAAGACATTCTTGATTTACTTCACAATTAATTATTGAAACAAAAGCATTAACAGCTATAATTCCGTGCAAAACTCTCCATTGTAAATCCCCTGTTTTTTTTACTAAGTGGTGACTTATAAAGTGCCCCCCATTCAGGTCTTACATTTTCACTCAAGTGTAGAACATTACGCCAAGGTGTGTCTATTTTTCCATCAAGACTTTTTTTGTTAAAAACTTTAACACAACATCTATACATAATTTTACCAGATACCTTCCCTTTCCCTGACAAAACTAAATTACTACATTTTAAAAGAAACCCATTACACATTTCTAAATCAGGTATCAAACACAAAATCGGGAAAGAATCACCATCCTCAGGCTGAATCCGCTCTTCTGCAAAGTCTTTGATCATTTCAAATTCTTTTTCAGTAATGTTTTCTTTCCACTTGGTCAACAGCTGAGTTATTACTCGTATTGACTTCAGACTCAACTTTTCCGCCATTGCTTTGGTATTAGAAAGTTCAGAACCATTTATATGAATTAGCCTCGCAAGAGTAGTGACATGAGATTTGATAAGTAAGTCCGTCAAAACAGGAAAAAAATTCTCATTCGACACATCCAAACGTGAACCAAAAATCAGAGGTTCTTGTGGCGTCCAATACAAAGAATCAGTATTTTCACATCTCAAAACTTTAAAAAGTGACCACACTTTAAATAAATTACAATAATAAATTGGTAATTGGATAAATTGGATACAGACATTTTCTTAGGGTTCATCAAAAACAAGGTCTTGTCCAGGCCCAAACCTTCAATTTTTTTTTAAATAATAGAAGCAGCCAAACTCCAATTTTCATTTACAGGAGTATCAATGAACCTTTGTACAAATTTTATCCTAAAAGCTGCCGCTCTACTTTGCAAATGAATCAGACCTTGTCCCCCTTCATCTTTAGACAAAAGTAAAACACTTTGTGGAACCCAATGTAAATTGTCCCAAAAGAAATTAACTAAAATAGATTGAACTTTTTTTAATAAAAGCAGTGGTGGATCAATACAAGTTAACCAATGCCAAAGAGTTGATAATTAAAACCCGTCCTCTATAAGACATATTAGAAAGTAAAAACTTCCATTTATTCAAACGCCCCACTATTTAATCTTCTACACCTTCAAAGTTTTTTTTTAACAGTCATATCATCTCCCAGATATACATCCAGGTATTTAAACCCATCTTTGCTCAATTTTAAACCCACAGGGAGAGAAGGTTGTCCATTCGGCCATTTACCAAATAAGATAGCCTCACTTTTATTCCAATTTACTCTAGCCTAAGATACAGTCATAAAATCACATAAAATTTCTGTCATTTTTTTCCACATCTCTTTGTTCTTTGAAGAGAATGACAATATCATCAGCATAAGCTGATAATTTAAAAACATTTTTACAATTGGGAATGCTTACACCCTTTAATTCTGCTCTAAACTTTCTCAACAGAGGTTCAATTGCCAAACTATATAACATACCAGATAGAGCACACCCTTGTCTAATACCTCTAAAAACTCTAAAGGGGGCACATAAGTCACCATTCACCTTCAGCAAGCTTTCAACATCACAATATAAGACTCTTAACTTATCAATAAAAACTTTATTAAAACCAAAACCTTTTAGAACATCCTATAAATAACCATGTTCCACTCTATCAAAAGCTTTTTCTTGATCTATTGATATTAAACCAAAATAAAAAAAATCTCTAAGAAATGAAATATTATCAAAAATTTGTCTACCTGGAACACAATAAGTCTGATCAGAGTGAATAATTTCTTCTAAAACCTTACTTAATATATTTGCTAACGTTTTAGATAGAATTTTATAATCACAGCATAGCAAAGAGACAGGCCTCCAGTTTTTAATGTCACTCAGGTCTCCTTTCTTTGGCAGTAGAGTAAGGACCGCTCTGCGGCAGCTCAGTGGTAATCTTCCACTACTCAAACTTTCATTGATGACTGCAAGCAGATCTGCACCAATCTCAGGCCAAAAAGACTTATAAAAGTCTACAGATAGGCCATCTATTCCCGGTGCTCTGCCACATTCCATGCTTTGAAGAGCTTTCTGTAACTCTTCCAAAGTCAACACTCTACAAAGCTGGCCATTGGCATCATCCGATACCTGAGGAAGACCCTTAATAAACACATTGTCACTGTCTGACCTGTGTGTAAGCTCACTGCTATACAGTTCTTCATAAAATTCTACTGCCCTCTTACGAATCTCTGTATGATTCAACAAGAGTGCACCATCCTTAGAGCGTAAGCCATATATACATCTTCTTTGACCATTTTTTTTCTCCAAATTAAAAAAAAAAATGTGACGGTATATTCTGGAAACGGGATCTGATCAGAGCCCCTTGTGCTTTCAGGTTTAAAAGTTCAGCCAATTCCTTCTTTTTTTTTTATCTAAACTTTTAATACGCTCTTGATTTTGTTCAGTAACAATAGATTCTTGAAGTTTCTTTATATCTTTCTCTAAATTTACCATTAAATTAGTTAAGTCTTTGGTGATGTTGCAAGCATACTGTTGACTCAATTGTCTAATTTGTATTTTACCGAAATCCCACCATTGCTGCAATAATTGGAAATCAGACTTTCTGGTTCTAAAATCATTCCAAAAAAACTTAAAAATATCTCTAAATTCCAAATCAGTTAATAAACTGTTATTAAAATGCCACAATGCACTCTTAGGTTTTATGGATCCCAAAGTTAAAGAACACAGCACTAAACTATGATCCGAAAAACTGACTGGAATAATAGAACAATCTCTGAAAATATTAAGTTGATGACTAAAACCATAAAATCTGTCCAACCTTGCCAAAGACAACATATTATTGTATGAATGAAGCCAAGTATACTGTCTCTGTGTCTTATGAAAATTTCTCCATATATCAGTTAAATCATGCATTTCTATTAATTGAACAAGTCTTTTTCGAGAAGCCATATGGGGCTCAACATGATTTCTATCAGAGGCATTTTCTGTACAGTTAAAGTCCCCTCCTATTAAAAACAAATCTTCAGTATTACAATCACTTATTGCTTTACATAATATATCTAAAAACCCCATTCTTTCAACTGCATTGGTGGGAACATAAATACATAAAAAGGCATAAAACTGATTTTCAAATTGAGCTCTTATCTTTAAAAGTGTTCCCTTTACAATTTCTTCAACTTGGTATGAAACTGGAATAAAGTTTTTTGAGAACAGGATAGCAACACCCCCACTTAAAGATGTATTATGACTACAAATGGATAACCCATCAAATTCACTTGCCCAATCAGCTTCATCAAAAGCATCACTATGTGTTTCTTGTGCAAACAAAACGTCTATTCTTTTAATCTTGATTAACTCGTATAGTTCAAACCTTTTCTTCCCTTCTCGTGCTCCATTCAAATTAAGAGAAGCAATATGAAATTCCTTCATCAAAGAGAAGAAAAGGATACACAAGAAACACCAATAGAAACTCATGTCAAATAAGTATTATTCTAATGTTTTTCATTACCAGCATTAGTCCCTAATTGTACATTAACTTTGGTCAAAATCTTTTCAACCTGTAAATCTCTTGATCAGAAAAGAGACCTTCACTCCTGAAAATGTTTGCCTTCTCAGCAAATTGCTCTAAATCAGGAAAGTATTCAGTGATGCGTACATTTCTTGCATTCTTAGTTACTCTCAAAAAGAGTTTAATATCATCTACATTGTAAGAATGATTTGGCAGCTCATCTTGAGATTGATCAAAGGAGATGCTACATTCAGAAAGTTCAGTTTCACTCTCAGTATCAGTTTGACTTGAAACAACTTTATCTATTCTTTTTGGTTTACTGTAATGATGTTGCTTCATTCTTCTCTTTTGTGGTGTCTTAAAAACACACTCATCCTGTTCTTCCAATAAACAAAGATCTCCTAACAGTTCTACATCTTGATTTTTGTCAGAACTCTGCTTATCACCTGAACCATTAGCTGACGGCATCTGAACCAATACAGAATCTTCTTCCATCTCAACCACAGTCTGTCCTTCATCAACCGTTTGTTTCACAACTGCTGCATCACTTGATAAAGCTATTAGGCTTGCATCTTTGGTTTGCGTTTTGTTTTCTCCAGCTACATTAGCTGTTGTAGGCAGCTCCTCTCTAACAGTTTGTACTACCTCCTTATCTTCAACAGCCTTTTCAACCGAGACCGACAAAACATTTTGTTTGGATTTTTCTTCTTTTTTCGGGCAAGCTCTCACAAGGTGTCCTATTTCACCGCAACGAAGGCACCTCATGTTATTAGTTGTAGCATAAATCACATAGTTGAACTCATCATGTTTAAAGTTAAACGTTAAGTCCAACTCTTCTCTGTTATCCTTTAACACCATGAACACGAAGCGTCTAAACGACACTACATGTTTTAGTAATGGCGATTTACAACCGATCTGAATCATTTTTATTGGGGAAACCAATTTACCGTATCGCTCTAACATTTGTACAAGCAACTCATTTTTAATGAAAGGCGGTACATTTGAAAAGATCACCTTCTTTGACGGCGTGGACAACGGTAGCACAGGAACAAACGCATTGTCAATTACAACTCCAGTTTCAACCACAATGTTCGCCAACTCAACAGTTTTCATAAAAACAACAACCGCGTTGTTCATTCTTGAAGCTGACACAACATTCTCACAACCAACTACCTCTCCCACCGCTATACTACAGTCCTCAATACTAGCCTTCGAGTCTATTTTCACGGCATGACGCCGTGTGAGGAAATCTAAGCTCCCCACACCTGTAGTCATTCTGCCAGTAATAAATACAGGCAGACTGACAACCTTCACAGACTCGACACTACAAAAAAAGCCCCACAATTTAAGTGAAAACAAAAATTAAACTGAAATAAACTTTGTTTGGCACAGCGGCCACACAGTACGCACTTACCACGCTCTGCTCACCCACTCACACACTCAACAAACGCTCACAGCCACGCATGCACAGAGAGAGACAGAGAGAGTGTGTAAATGCTATTGCAATGCTATTCGGCCCTAAAGAGAGAGTATCTACACAGTGTCAGATAAGACACTCAGAAGCACGTTGACCAGATACAGACTCAGCGGACACAAGCTGATGATAGAGACGGGCAGACACAGAAAATCATGGCTGGCCCCGGAGCAGAGATTGTGTTCACACTGTGATCTGAATCAGATGGAAACAGAACTGCACTTCATAACAGAATGCTCCAAATACACAGACATACGGACAGTGTTCTATGATAAAATACAGCAGATCCATCTGACATTTAAAACTCTTTCAAACCAGGAGAAACTGCTATATCTGTTAGGAGAACGCAAGAACTGCTGTGTGTTTGCTGCTCAATATGTGTCTGCCTGTCACCATATAAGAGAACTATCTGTTTCCAGCACATGTAGATTATATTAAACAATATACTTAGGTGTACATTTTGCTTCTGTAAATATGTCTAATCCCTCATCTTTTTTTTCTCTCTTTTCTAGTTTATATACTTACATACATTAGTAATTAATTTTGCACTACATGCTTAATACTTTTATATATTATTATTACTATTATTATTCTTTTTTTCTGTTAATACATATATGCACTATTTGTAAGCAGCCCAGCTGAAATTGCTTTGGCAATACAAATGTACAGTTTTGTCATGCCAATAAAGCACACTTGAATTGAGAGAGAGAGAGAGAGAGAGAGAGAGAGAGAGAGAGAGAGAGAGAGAGAGAGAGAGAATTATTCTGTTTTCACACACTAGAGGTCGCTGTGAGCTAACTAGATTCAGTAGCAGCGCTGATTCTCGCAGTTCTCGCCGGGTGCAGTGGCGCGCGCCTGTAATCCAAGCTACTGGGAGGCTGAGGCTGGAGGATCGCTTGAGCTCAGGGGTTCTGGGCTGCAGTGGATTTTGTCGATCGGGTGTCCGCACTAAGTTCGGTATCGATATGGTGCTCCTGGGGGAGCCCGGGACCACCAGGTCGTCTAAGGAGGGGTGAACCGTCCCAGGTCGGAGACGGAGCAGGTCAAAGCCCCCGTACCGATCAGTAGTGGGATCGCGCCTGTGATTAGACACTGCAGTGCAGCCTGAGCGATACAGAGAGACTCAGTCTTTTGTGTATATATTTATTCAGCGAGCTTTATAAACTGAAAATAAAACAAAGCATTATTGATAGTAAATTAAAGCTTTTTAGGTGTGGTGAAAAAGCGTGATGTTGTGTATGCCTATTGTACTTAGTCAAATGACAGTAGCCTATGCTTAAAAATGTTGAAAAACTGAATGATCTGTTTGGAGATTCGTAGTACTAACAGTATTGAAAATGTAGCCCACTTGTGAATCTGTCCTTCCCGATTGTAGCATAATAATCTGTTTTCATACACGAGAGGGCGCTGTGAACGCACTAGATTCAGCAGCAGGGTCATTCTACAGAAACGTCCACTTTTGGTGTGGCAAGATGTCTTAAAATGTATTTCTTTTTCTAACATTTAAACTTAGACCACATTATTTGATTACCCTTTCACTTTATAGATTTATAAATAGATTTTAAGACATCTTGCCACACCAAAAGTGGACGTTTCTGTAGAATGACCCTGCTGCTGAATCTAGTGCGTTCACAGCGCCCTCTAGTGTATGAAAACAGATTATTATGCTACAATCAGGAAGGACAGTTTCACAAGTAGTAGGCTTACTAGGCTACATTTTCAATACTGTTAGTACGAATCCAAACAGATAATCAAAAAATTCAGTTTTTCAACATTTTTAAGCATAGGCTACTGTCATTTGACTAAGTACAATAGGCCTACAACATCACGCTTTTTCACCACACCTAAAAAGCTTTAATTTACTATCAACAATGCTTTGTTATATGTTCAGCTAATAAAGCTCGCTGAATAAATATATACACAAAAGACTGAGTCTCTCTGTATCGCTCAGGCTGCACTGCAGTGTCTATTCACAGGCGCGATCCCACTACTGATCGGCACGGGGGCTTTGACCTGCTCCGTCTCCGACCTGGGCCGGTTCACCCCTCCTTAGACGACCTGGTAGTCCCGGGCTCCCCCAGGAGCACCATATCGATACCGAACTTAGTGCGGACACCCGATCGACATAGTCCACTGCAGCCCAGAACCCCTGAGCTCAAGCGATCCTCCAGCCTCAGCCTCCCAGTAGCTTGGATTACAGGCGCGCGCCACTGCACCCGGCGAGAGCTGCGAGAATCAGCGCTGCTACTGAATCTAGTGCGCTCACAGCGACCTCTAGTGTGGCATAAAAGGGTTTTGCATATCTTTCCTTTTGTTTACTTTTGTCTGTTCGTTGTTAAGCACAATTTTAAAAACAAGGCTCATTTTGTCAAAACACTAGGCTACACACAATTCACAGATCTACACACACAAATAACAGAACACCTCAGTTCTTTTGCGAAATGAAACACTTCATTCAAAACTTTACATTAATTTAACAAAACCCAACTTTGACACCGTATGGAACACACATGGTTCATACATTCTGATTCTGTTTGATTCATTTACACACTGCTGTGCTCAATCTTAAACACTTGTAACTTTTATACTTTTCTAATGATATAGTCTGGGTTTGATTTTTTCAGAGATATTGTTAGAGTAAAGTAGATGAATATATTGACAAAAAACACAAGATCAGTACTGCACATTGATGAAAATATTTATTTCTCACCACATTGTAAAACCATTCAATACATCCATACCTTTCCAAAGGTTACATTTTGCACTGAAAATCAGAACATATTCTAAATACAATATATTACATGAACAAAAACATTTGTGGAGACAAAACAGAAGCATGATTTTAAATAAAAAAAGAGAAAAAAGACCTAAGCATCATCTCTTGGCCTAGCTGGATCTGGTCATAGCACTTCATCCACATCTCAGGCGATGTCCTCTCACGCAAGACAGCGAGGGAAGAATCTTCTTGAATGGCGAATCCATCCTTGTGCAGACCCTGCATCAATTAGGTCAGGCCTTCTCCATGGCTTGAATGAGGCATATCTGGAGATTATAAACCATCCATGCTAAAAAAAAAAAAACAGTATGGTTTGGACAGGAACCAGTATGGAGTGAAAATTGTGGACGCTAATGAAACCAGTTTTGGACCAGAGCAGATAGTTGGAAATTTATATTGTCCCATATGACAATGTATCTCATCTGCTCTGCATCCATTTGGTCTTCTGCTGTGACGATTTTGTGTAGTCTAAAATGTGAATATGTGGGCATTGTTGTAAGGGCCTAAGTTGGCATGCTGGTGGAGGACCACATTCTGCATGATTGCAACATACATTGTGATGTTGCCACCACGTTAGCCTGGGACATTCAAAATGATGTTTCTCCCTCTCCCTCTTACTGCAACATTTCCTTCCATTTGTTGAAGACACATAAACTCACCTTTTGCCTTTTATAGTTGCACCTGATTGTTGAGTTTACAGTTAAGCACCTAAGTGTCTGAACACCTGACGGCTGTGTTTGATCAATTGGTTTATAGGGGTGGTATTTTGGAAAGCAGTGTCTTGAAATGGCAAAGAAGTGACATTATGTTAGATTTCTGTGTCTAATGTAGAGAAGTGTGTTTAGTGTTTTGCAAAAAGTGTGAGGCTGAGAATGTGCTTACAGTTGTGCAGATCTGGGCTGAGGTTTTGCTCATTGAGTGTAGAGTTTCAGTAACTGTCTGTTAATTTAAATTTTTGTGTGTAAGCAATCGTAAAAAATTTACCATGAATTTTTCAACATCTGTCTGCCAATTACTTTCAATCTTGTACAGAAATGTACATCGGAGCTCATGAAAGAAGAGCTTTAGGTTTTAAATAACTATGTGTGTGTGATGTAGCGTCTGGACCAATCAGCCACACAATTATTCATTGTATTTAATGAATTACCCATAAACTCACTCTCACTATCAAAGTTCTCTGAACTCATCCCCCTAAAACTGCAACCAGCATCCCAAGTGTAGCTAGCACACAGGCACAACTAGGTGTCCTGTTACAGTTATATGGTACTTTTATGATCCAGAAGAATGCTGTAGAGACTAGTGACTCATTCTTCCTGAGAAGGACAAATAAACTCTCTTAATCCTATGTATTCTCTATATAACCACTTGGGAAATGTATAAACATGTATCCAATTTTCCCATCTCATGACTTTCCTTTTATAGGCTTTATTCTATGTATTAATTCTCTCTTTTGAACTATTTTGGTATTAATGTTCCATAGTTGCAAATGTATAGTTAACTGAGATCACATTGGCAGCATGCTTGGTATCTACAACTTTCATTTCCTATTTGGTAATTTATGTTACATGTTACTAACTCTGTGACACATTAGTATTATAAGAATCTAGAGGGTTCTTCTCTCAAACATCCAATCCAGTGTCTTATGCTAATATCTTGCTACAGAACAAAGACTCGTAAAACTTCCCTCCGAGGGGGCAACTCCTTATTGGCTCAGACACCTTAAGAGGGTGTGACGTCTTCACCCCTTATATTCACTGATCACAAGATAAAACCTCTCTCTTCCTGCTCTTCCTCCTCTTCTTCTTTTTTTTACTGACAAATGCTGACGTCAAGATGACGCTTTAAGAAGCTAGAAGCTTCTAAGGAACCCCAAGCTTATGCCAGGCCTCGGCCTAGACCTTCCATTCACCAAAGATCCTCTGAATCCAACTGGTTCTCTTTCATCAAGACAATATCAGCAAAGATTCAACGGGAGCCTCCACAAATTGCATCAGGACAGTTTTAATTCAACTTGGAGAGACATGCAAGTATCAAACTTAGTCTCATTATCGGATACATTGAGTATCCTTACCCCTTTTAAAGAAGGGCCTGTTAAAACTAAACTGATGGTTTGCTCAAGGCTGTTGATCTGCTGAAATGTACAACAATGCTGTAACCTCTTGCTTCCTGTACTCTGCTTTAGCCCTCTCTCTCTTGGTAAACTGTATGCATGTATGTGTGTGAATGTTAGAGTAGTTTAAGTGTTTAGTCTAGTTAATAAAGTCTTGTTCATGTCACACGTAAGGTTGTCCGTGTTTTGCGCTCATATACGGGAGTCCCTATTCATGTCGGTCCTGACTACAGGCTTTTAGTAGAATAAGATTGTTATTTCCCATAACCTGGAAATGAACATTTCTTAGAATTAATAAACAATTAACACTGTGTGTTCATTGAACAACAGGTTAATTGATTGTAATATTAATTTTATTACATTAAGTTAATTTTATTAACTGATTAAAATATTAATAATTAATTATAACTAGTTATGATTAATTATTCATATTTATTTTGAGCTAATTTGCTACAGTGATATATGCAAAAATAGAATATTATGGCATGTGTTTGCAATCTAAGACAAATGTTTGCTTTTGAGATGTGTTTGTGATATTTTAAATGCAGTGCTTCATTTTGCAAGAGATGTGAGGCATTTTGCATTTTATGTGTGCAATTCTTGGGTTTGTGTGTAAAGTTTTGAAAATGTGTGTTAGCAGTTGAAAAAAAACTAAACGAAAAGTGTCTAAATGAAAATTTTAGGTGTGGTGAAAAAGTGTGCTTGTGTAGCCTTTCTGTTTGGAGATTTGTACTAACAGTATTGAAAATGTACCACTTGTGAAAATATTAGTCTCCACAAGCTATCGTTCACCCTGCCTCATTGTTACCTAAATATTGTCATACACTAGAGCAGGGGCGGAGCTACGGGTGGGCCTGGGCCCACCCAGATTGACAGCTTGCCCACCCAGTCAGATCCAGGGAAATATATATATTATATGGGCGTCGGAACCATTGTAACCATTGTACTTTTTAAGACCAATATACAGCAGGGGCTGGCGCAAAATGCGGCATCGGCATCTCGCAGTGGCACTTCCGGCGGCATCTCCAGCGGCCAGGGACTTCTTCGGCAGCTGTCGCTGTTTGTGGCACCTGCCGCTGATCATTAATTCGGTGTAATATTTTCACTTTAAAACTACGTTTGAAGAAATTAATAAGCTGCTATATACACAGGACTGTCATTACATTATATACCCAGCAAACACAAAACGTTTTTACAACTTTTCACAACGTTGTATTTTGGTTGCAATTAGGTAATGTTGTAGTACAACGTTTTAAAAACGTTGTGAAAATACCAAGCTGGTATGTTTTCTTTAAGTAGTCAAAAAAAACGTTAATATCACGTTTGTCTACTACGAAAACGAAACTATACCAAATTGCAACTTTTGGGAGACGTTTTATTCAGGTGTTAAAATAACGTAATCTGCACGTTGGAATACGACGTTTAAAAAACGTCATGATAGTACCAAAATACAACCATGTCAAAACAAAGACTATGCTAGGGCCAAAATGCATACATTCTGGGGTTTTTTGTTTTTGTTTGTTTGTTTGTTTTTTTTTTTGTTTTTTTAATGTGCTGTGCAATAGCCTATAGCCTACATTTATTTCTACACCACGTTGATCATTTCTGGTATATAAAACATATGTTTTCTTTAGTCAAAAAGAGAGAGAAAAAAAAAGAAAACGTAAGTATTCTAAAGCTATATTATATTATATTATATTATATTATATTATATTATATTATATTATACTATATTATATTAGCCTATATTATATTACTATAGCCTGATATAAACTGACATCAAACATTGTTTTACAATCTCGATACAGCTTTCATATTCTCATTCCACAGTTTGATAGTCCAGCCTAGGTCTACTATAGGCCTACAATATGCTATCAAGTTTCAGGACCTTTTTCTGGTAATTGACTCCATCAGTATTGTTTTAACGCTGTAATGTAAACGATAGCTGCTTAACTTTTGACATGTTTAATAGACCAATTTGGTGTTTGCAAACAGCGATGACGTTTTTTGTGGGCGGAGCCTAGCTGGTTGCAGAAAATGACAGTTGAGCAGTAGAAGTCTATGGAAGCCACGAAATAAAAGAATAAAAAAAGTTAATTTCGAGTTTATATCTCACAATTCTGACTTTTATTTCTCGCAAATCTGAGTTTACATCTCACATTTCTTACAAAGAAAAACAGAATTGTCAGATATACTCGTTATTCTGTCTTTTCTGAATTGCAATTCCGCAATTGCAAATCCCGCAATTCTGACTTTTTCCCCCTCAGAATTGTGAAATAAACTCACAATTGCGAGTTATAAAGTCCGAACTGGGAGTAATAAACACGCAAATGCAAGAAAAAAAAGTCAGAATTGTGAAATAAAAATTATTATGTTTAAAAGTTATCTATGTAAAATACTATAGGTTTAAATTATTTTAATTATAATTATTTCATGATGTAACTGCTATGTATGTATGTCCTCTGAACTGCATATGTGAATATTATGTACACTTACTGTTTACATCAAATTCCTGCTTTAATAGTAGACTAATCCTTACAGATGTCATTAGTCCAGTCTGTGAAACGTCTCTGTTTATCTTCAAAGGACGTTTTTAACGATGGTTTTCTTTAAAAATGAAGACTATATTTTTTGCATTCCGATTCCAACATCCAGAGGCACAACAAAACATTTTTCTCTTTTTCTGTGGATTTTGCACATTTTCCTTCAATTGCTACCACTATTATTCTGCAACCAGTATGCGCGCGCAGCTGCAAGTGACGTAATTGTGACGTCTGCTCCAAAGTGGTCTATTGGCGTGCGCATTTAACATTTCGAGTCGCGTGAGCGATCGGATTGGAGTCACCATGGAAACGGGGCGGCAACTCAACCAACTGACAACTGACAAGCAAGAGCACGACCGTCTGTCACTGTTATTTTCACTGCTTTCAGGTAAGTTTAGTGCCTAAAATTACACAAATAATACATACAACTGTTCTTGACACTTTCATACATGTAATTGACAAGCTTCTGTTGAATATTTTCTTCATAGAAAAGGTTTGTTGTCTTTGGAAAAAGATCGTTAGAATCTCAACCGTTAGGCTAACTATTGACTTGAGCTCTTATTTATGAAAGTTTGGGCTTTTAATCAAATATTATGTGTAGATTAGAGGTTTTGATAGTTTTGTAAATGATTTTCTGGCAATTTGTCAATGGATGATTAGAAATATAACTTAAAAGTATGCGGTGTACTGTTAATCGGTGACGTCACTTATATGGAGCGTGAAAATGGGGTGAAACTAACGTTATTTCAAACATGTTTTGATATTTCATGGTAAATAAATATTGAATAAAATTGCACTGTGATTTCAGGAGCGTCAGATATATGAATAATCCAAACATAATTAAGTGACATTGTATGAGGAATACTAAATAAGTAAAGCTACAAATGTAAATTTTGGCATCTTAAGACTTTTTTTACACACACACACACACACACACACACACACACACTCAGACAAACACACATAGCCTATATATACATATATATGTTCTGTATATTATTCTTTCTCATTTCTGCATTTCACCTTTATTCTATTTTTTTTATTTTTTTTATTTTAATAAACCTGACATTGAATACTACATTTTGTTGGCCCTGTGACAACTTGTTTATGTTCCTAGATTCTTCCATGTTAAAGTTTGATCAAAAGTTTATCAAGTATTCAAAAAATTCATCAAATATTTTTTGAGTCCTCTATGGCCATCTTGTTTAACTCTGCATTGAGGACACTTGGTATAGAGTTAGCAACCTACAGTAAGGTCCAACATAATTCAAAATGAGACAGATGATAATAAAAAAAGTACTGAGCACTGTGAATGTAAGAGCCTCACATTATATTAATAACAATCATTGTTGATGTGTGAATTGCATTTCAGGGCAGTTTGTGAAGACAAGAGATGCTGTGACAACCTGGACATAAGTCAGTTCCAGATCCACCTTCAACACCAGACTTCTCATATGGATTGCTGTATACTAGCATATTATTATTCGCTTCAGAATTGGGTGCATGCAGACAATTGTTTATAACATTATTTCTTTCTGGTGTTGTGTCGAATTCTGTGACCTACCAAATCATATGACTAGGCATTGTATTGACCTAATCTGACTTTTTACTAAACCTAACCCTAATCCTACCCTTTTGATAATTAACCATGGTTTTACTATAGTAAAATCATGTTTTGTTTTGTTTTTTGACATATTGATTACCATTTGTATAATCACACAAATACCATAGTTAAAACTGTTTTTGTAGCAGAACCATGGTTCATTTCTGGTAACCATGGAATTACTACAATGACTATATTTTTTTGCTTTTAATCATGGTAAAACCATGATAAATTTCCATAACCTACCCTCATAACCTACTAGGGTCACATAATTTAGTGGGTTACAGAATTCGGCATTATAACTGTTTGGATCAGCAGGGTTAGTTCAACCAAAAATGAAAATAATATCATTAATTACTCACCCTTGTGTCAATCTACACCCGTTAGACCTTCGTTGATCTTCGGAACACAAATTAAGATATTTTTGCTGAAATCTGATGGCTCAGTGAGGCCTCCATTGCCAGCAAGTTAAAGGATTAGTTCACTTTTTGAATGACAATGTCCTGATCATTTAGTCACCTCATGTCATCCAAGATGTTCATGTCTTTCTTTCTTCGGTCAAAAAGAAATGAAGGTTTTTGATGAAAACATTCCAGGATTATTCTCCTTATAGTGGACTTCAATGGACTCCAGACGGTTGAAGGTCAAAATTACAGTTTCAGTGCAGCTTTAAAAGGCTTTCAACGATACCAGACAAGGAATAAGGGTCTTATCTAGCAAAACGATCAGCCATTTTTAAAAAAATACAACTGTATATGCTTTATAAACACAAATGATCGTCTTGCGAGTGCTTTCATGTTCCGTATTCTTCAAATGCTGTATATCCAATGCCTTCCCTATTCTACGTATGGGGAAAAAACTGAACTGGCGCCGGGTTCGTTCCGTAAGTTGAATAGGGAAGGCGTAGGACATACAGCGTAAGCTTTTTGAAGCATACAGAACACAGAAGCACTCGCAAGGCGATCATTTGTGTTTATAAATCATATACAGTTATATATTTTTTTTCGAAAATGACTGATTGTTTCACGATAAGACTCTTATCGTGAAACAATTATTCCTCGTCTGGTATCATTTAAAGCCCTTTTAAGCTGCACTGAAACTAATTTGTAATTTTGTATTTTGACTTTCAACCATCTGGGATCCATTGAAGACCACTATAATGAGAATAATCCTGGAATGTTTTCATCAAAAACCTTCATTTCTTTTCGACTGAAGAAAGAAAGACATGAACATCTTGGATGACATGGGGTGACTGAATTATCAGGACATTGTCATTCAGAAAGTGAACTAATCCTTTAATTTACACTTTCAGTGCCCAGAGAGGTACTAAAACGTTTAAAACAGTACAGCGGGTCTACTAATATTAGTATTGGGTCTTAATATTGTAGAACAGCACAAGGGTGAGTAATAATATTGACATAATTTTCATTTTTGGGTTTACTATCTCATTAAGACAGCTCCTAGCTGCCACCTACTGGCATAACAATGTAACCTGCAATGAAAGCGCTGAAAAAAATCAGATATTTATTGAACAATAAACTTCTTATTTAATATATATTATTTAAGTTCCGATGCCTATATATCTGTAATTTGTGATGAAAAAAATCCTTAAAATATAAGCATTAGTTTTACTGCAAACAAGTGATTAAAATATAATTATTATAATAATCAAAATAAAATCATTTGTATCTATTTAAAATGAAATACTTTACAATTTACAAATTAAATGTTTTTTTCTTCTGTTAAAACATCTGTCCTCTGAAATTTATTGGAATTTGTTAATGACCCCATATTTAAATTCGCCAGTCATTGCATAATTTTCATGTGTTTTATTTATTTACATATTTACTTTTTTTCATATCATGTTACTTTTTTTACATTTTGTGAATAAATATGAGTGACAAAATTTGTGTGTAGTATAAATTATTAGGCCTACATATATGTTAATGTAGGCTTATACAATGGACAACAACCAGAGGTCTGCTCTACAGGTATGGTGGTGCAATGTAATAAAAGTCCTGCTGAATATTCAGATTTACAGAAATGTTGTAAACTGACATAATAGCTTATGATGAATTATAAAGAAATATAAAATACACCACTTAATGTATTTATCTTACTATACATTTATGTTGTTTTATATATTTGTTTTATATGGTTTTAGTCATTTTATCTGGAAAGATAACACTGTAAAGAAAACATTTTGATGGCAGCATATGAAGTAGGCTGCTGGAGATGCCGCAATTTCAGTTTTGTGCAGCATAGTCTATCAGAAATTAATTTCTGTATTAACTAAATATCAGTTTATATTCATGAGCATTTCAAAGCAATGGATAACATTGCAGTTTTATTTTATCAAAACGTGATACTTTCTCTTATGTAGTGGAGCATCAGAACGTTATTAACAAAATTTGTGATAAATGCTTACAAAAAGCGCCAAAGTCTTCAGTCTTCACTCAGTCTTCTGGTATATTATGTTATTTTGATTAAATGTAGTTTTTAAAATAAAATAAAAAACAACATCGAATTAGAATGGCCAGCGGCAGGTGCTGCCGAATAAAGTCCCTGGCTGCTCTAGATGCCGATGCCGCTATAGGGAGAGCTGCCGAAGAAGTCCCTGGCCGCTGGAGATGCCGCCGGAAGTGCCGCTGCGAGATGCCGATGCCGCGGCCGCTGGAAATGCCGCTCAAGCGACAGCTGCCGAAGAAGTCCCTGGCCGCTGGAGATGCCGCCGGAAGTGCCGCTGCGAGATGCCGATGCCGCATTTTGCGCCAGCCCTTGGACCCACTCACTTTTACCGTCTCTAATTCAGCATTTGTCTAATCCCCCCCAGGTGATGCTACTCCACAAACCACCAACAGAACATAAAAAATATCAAAAATAAAGATAGTTTTTAAAACATCGCCAAGTAAAACGCGTTTATAAAGAAATGTCTCTTTGTCTCTTACGACCACAGCAAACGGGACACATTTCAGACGCGCAATCCACCTTCGCCTCAGCGCCAGGCGCAAGTCAAACGAGTGCGGAAAAGGTAGCTTCAGCTGAACAACAGTGAACTGCGGTCAGATGAGATGTTGTCAGGCCATGCCAGTAAAACTCCAATCAGCCGTTAGGCTATAGCCTACTGTGCTCGAGGCGCGAACTCAAGAATTGCTCGCGCAAATGCGGCGGCGCGCGCTGCATATTACTTTATTATAGCTTAACTAAAGCGCTAAAGAAACTACGGGCACCATCATTATTCTGAGGTAAATTAAGGAATTACCAAACATGCGATTAAATCTGCCTCAAAACTGTGCATGTATGTATTTGTTGACATGGTTTTAAAGCTATTGTTATCCAATTTGTTGGCCTTAAAACGTCTTAAAATGCATATATGTACACCAAGGAAATCAAAATTTTCTCGGGGGAGCATGCCTCCGAACCCCCCTAGCATAATACATTTTGTAACCTGCACACAGCAAAATCCCCAGAGTTAAATCAACTCTGCTCAGAGTACATATGGTCCCTCTCTAAATAGTGTTAAAATAACACTGAAGCAGAAAAGTTAATGAGATAATTAAGCCATATGTAGCCTACTCTAAGCAGAGTTGATTTAACTCTGGAGATTTTACTGTGCAGTAATTATGAAACCCTGCGTACGGCCCTGCTTCTTTTCTATCGAACGAAATCAAAAGTAAACGTGTATTCCTCCAGTTGTGCGCGCTTTGGGGCTAAACTTTGTATGTACTGTGTGATCAATGTGTGAAAATAAATGGGAGCAAAAATGCGATTGAAACGTTGTTCTATTCAAAAAAATCAATAACTACCGATTGATTGGCATTTTATCTATCTATCTATCTATCTATAAATTGCATTAAAAAAATTGGAGGGAGGACCCACCCACATTGTTTTTGCTTCCGACGCCCATGGATCGCCTCTTATTTAACACAGACATACGAATTTCTTATCGAATGGAGATGTTTCTTTCTTTTAGGTAGCCAACAATTATTCGCGGTGTTCATGTTTGAGACGTTTCAGAAAGTTTCTCCCAGAAAAAAACAGCTGAAAGCGCACCCTGTTTTTTATTTATTTTATTTTACAAAAGTACAAGGTTTTGTTGTTATTGTGAGCGTACACGAATAAAAGTAGACCATTTGTAGTCTTGACGAAAGACTTGTTGTTTCTGTCATGAGGAAAAAATCCATCAGAACGCGCCGGCGCGTTCGTCTGCCAGAGGGATAAAAATAGCCAATTTAGTTTCATTTTTATATTTAAATATTATAGAGCCTAATATTATAGAGCTATAGAGCCTAATATTATTTCTTAAATTTCACTATGTTGATTATGAAAAGTGAATAGCATGACGGATGCGCAATGTCGGGAGACATGCAGCTGGTCAGACATGTTTGACCACTTCAAGTTTTGTTTTATAGTAAGCCTTTCTTTAAAGTGAATTTCGTTTTGTAGAAATTGTATCTTAATTTCAATCACTGTTTCATCAACCAATTGCCTATATTTAATAAATAGGAAGAAAACCAAAAACGTCGGTTGGAATGTATTGAAGTGCGTAACAAACGAACATGTTTCTGTGGCCTTTGAATAAGGCTGAAGCAATATTCTGTTTTTAATTAATTTATTAAATAAATAAATATAAATTCATTCGATGAATCTGAACGTATGTTTACATGAACGCTAAATAAAGTGAACGGGTTAATGTGTGAGCGTTTGTCACAAGTTTCAAATCAGTAATCAGTAGCCTATTGATTTTTTTTAACGTAAGCTGATTTTTTTGTTATTTTTATTTATCCATATAGCTGCCTGTTACCATGCCAGGTTATTTCCAAATGTGTGATTATTATTATTATTATTATTATTATTATTATTTTTTTTTTTTTTTTATTAGGTTATTTTTTTTTTAATCGGTTGGTGCTGTTGGTTCAGGTTGTAACTGCAGTTTTGTCTTATTCTTATCTCGTAGACTTACTTGAATTGATATTGTCACGTAATATTATATTAAATAACGTAATTTGAACTTGCCATACCTTGACTTTTTATGAATTGACGCCACTTAGGGACGGTCCATCATTTTTTCCCCCTCCCAAATTAAGCCAGTTGAAAAACATGGGATGATGCGAATTATTCTGGCCCACCCACACTTTTAGAGGCCCACCCACCATCCACTTTCTGCCTCTGCCACTGCACTAGAGGTCGCTGTGAGCTAACTAGATTCAGTAGCAGCGCTGATTCTTGCAGCTTTCGCCGGGTGCAGTGGCGCGCGCCTGTAATCCAAGCTACTGGGAGGCTGAGGCTGGAGGATCGCTTGAGCTCAGGGGTTCTGGGCTGCAGTGGACTATGTCGATCGGGTGTCCGCACTAAGTTCGGTATCGATATGGTGCTCCTGGGGGAGCCCGGGACCTCCAGGTCGATTAAGGAGGGGTGAACCGGCCCAGGTCGGAGACGGAGCAGGTCAAAACCCCCGTGCCGATCAGTAGTGGGATCGCGCCTGTGAATAGACACTGCAGTGCAGCCTGAGCGATACAGAGAGACTCAGTCTTTTGTGTATATATTTATTCAGCGAGCTTTATAAGCTGAACATAAAACAAAGCATTGTTGATAGTAAATTAAAGCTTTTTAGGTGTGGTGAAAAAGCGTGATGTTATGTAGGCCTATTGTACTTTGTCAAATGACAGTAGCCTATGCTTAAAAATGTTGAAAAACTGATTTTTTTTGATTATCTGTTTGGATTCGTACTAACAGTATTGAAAATGTAGCCTAGTAAGCCTACCACTTGTGAAACTGTCCTTCCTGATTGTAGCATATTCCTGATCTGTTTTCATACACGAGAGGGCGCTGTGAACGCACTAGATTCAGCAGCAGGGTCATTCTACAGAAACGTCCACTTTTGGTGTGGCAAGATGTCTTAAAATCTATTTCTAGATAAGCTTTCTAGGTGTGGTGAAAAAGCGTGATTTTATGTAGGCTAGGCCTATTGTACTTAGTCAAATTACAGTAGCCTATGCTTAAAGGGCATATTGCAGGTTAGAGCTTTAGTGATTCAATGTGTAGAAAAATAATGTATGAAATAGATTTTCTTGAAAAAACACGCATAAATACGCTACATAGGCTTCTGGAGTCGTTTTTTGTGAGAGAATTTTACTTCCGCATCTGAAAAATGCCAAATCGGACGTGACGTCACTGAAGGGAACGCGATCAATGGATCGCAATGACAGTTCGGATGCTGAGGAAATTGTAAATGCTTATTTATACTCGTATAACTAATCACAGCCATACAATTAGCCTGCTATGTGGTCAAGAGAGCAGGGACAGGCCAGAATTAGACAGAATAACGGTCAAAAGAGACAAATTGAGCTGTTGTGTGAGGAGAAGCAGTGGAGAACAGGACAGAGACCGGTGTTAGCTTATAGATATAACGTTAACGACATGTGCTCAGATCACAATATTGTACAGATTATTATCATGAATCAGGCAATAGCAAAGCTATTGGACATCTAGGAGTAGGCCTAACTGATTACTAATAACAGAAACGAATAAACTTTGATCAGGCGTATGTCACACGCGTTAATATCCGTCCACACTAACGTCACGTGATATAGCCGTTTCTCATCACGACTGATTTGGTAGTTAGCAAATGTAATAATCAAACACAAAACTCAAAATGTGCACCGTAAGTCTTCATCGAGCTGCATCTCTGACGGATCCGTGATCATGTCTCCCGCCGGCGGCCAAACATATAGGCTAGTGTTAACTTACTGTATGTATTTCATGTTATCCTTTATTAATTAATTCTGTGTTATGAGTTTATTCCGTGCCCATTCACTGATTGTGTGAGGATGTATGACGCCGTGATTATGTAGTTGTGTGAACTTGAATGTATAAGTTTACATACATGGCATGCATGAAATTGGAGTATTTACATTACCAGCACATCATTCAAAACTGTTTTGTGTGAGTGTGAGACTGTATTCATGTGTACATAATTTGTATTCATCAGTGTTGAAATTGATTCAAGTAAAAACGGCGAAGAAGCATAGCGTGTGTAAGTTTATTCATTTAATATAATCATTTACAGAAGTATTACAATGTTGAACTCCAACATATCGCCAGGATGATAATCCTCCAGTCTAAAATGAACGCGTTTTTCGACGCAGATGCAGAGGTGAAGTCCCGTCTCTTCACCTGCACAAAACAAACCCCGGCACAGAAGATAGCAGCGTAGTTTTTCTTGTTAGTAAACCTCTGTACTCGATGTCCTGACAGGCTGAAGTTTGTGCAACCTCCACAAACACAATAATTTACCATTACGATGATAAATAGAATACAAAAACTACCGAAAACACACTGATTCACGGCCGCTGTTGCTAAATACCAATATATTCTGCACTGAATCAACACAGAGCTCTACTAACATCTCCCTGTAGTGACGTAAAATGACGCGACGCTGAAAAAAAGCGGTTTTTAGAGAGACCGTCACTTTATCTACTAAATTAATGCCCTTATGTCTCGCAAAACATTTTTAAACCCTGCAGTACCTTTTTATATGGTATTTTTGTACAAGGTTATATATTCATCTCGAAAAAAATGTTAAACCTGCAATATGCACTTTAAACATGTTGAAAAACTGAATTTTTGATTATCTGTTTGGATTCGTACTAACAGGCGCACCGTTGACAGGGGGAACAGGGGGGTTCAAGTGTATATATATATATATATATATATATATATATATACAGGGTGCGATTTGTAGGGGGGACGGGGGGATTTCCCCCCTTCTGGTCTATGTATCCCTGCCTCTGCTGAATTATTTTTTATCCCGGAGGGGGTAAAAAATATCCCCCCAGGTGATACTACTCCACACACCACCAACAAAGCATGTAAAATACCAAAAATAAAAAACTTTTTTTAAAACATCACCAAGTAAAACGCTGCGTTTAAATAAAACAGTCTCTTATGACCACAACAAACGGGACACTTTTCAGACGCGCATTCCGACTTCGCCTCAGCGCCAGGCGCAAGTCAAACGAGCGCGAAAAAGGTGCAGGTGACGACGAGGGAGATTCAGTTGAACAACAGTGAACTGCGGTCAGATGAGATGTTGTCAGGCTATGTCGGTAAAACTTAGAAAAATTAACATGACTGTCTAATCAGCCGTTATACTGTGCTCGCGGCGCGCACTCAAGAATTGCATGCGTAAATGCGCCGCGCTTTATTATAGCTTAAATAAAGAGCAAAAGAAACTACGAGCAATGACCGTCGTTGTTCTGTTGTAAGTTAAGTAATGAAATGACCAAACATGCAATTAAAGCCGCCTCAAAACAGTGCATGCATTTATTTGTTGATTTTAAATTATCCAATTTGTTGGCCTTAAAACGTCTTAAAAATGCACATATGTACACCAGGGAAATCTAAATTTTCTCGGGGAAGCATTCCCCCGTAACCCCCTAGCAAACACATTTTCTGACCTCGATAATTATGAAACCCTGCTTACGGCCCAGCTTATATTCTATCTAATGAAATCTGAGGTAAATGTGCATTTCTCCAAATGTGCGCACTTTTGGACTAAAAGTTTGTAAGTGTATGCACTGTGATCAAAAATAAATGGGACCAAACGTGATTGAATGTCAAGTGTTGTCTCTTTATATTAATAACTACCGATTGATTTTGCATTTCTATCAGAAATTAAGAATTATTAGTGTCATTGTAGATGCAAATATCTAAGCTAATACTTAAAATCTCAAGGTTAAATCAGAAGATTTTTTTGTAAAAATGTTTCTGTAACAGCTGCCAAAAATAGTATAGCTCTACTGTGGTTTTTAACAAATTTTCAAAAAAAAAAAAAAAGCTCTGTTTTTTTCACAAATCGCACCCTGTATATATATATATATATATATATATATATATATATATATATATATATATAAAAACAAAAAGTAGGCTACCGATAAAAATACCATTAAAGTACCGGATCGATAAGCAGTATCGGTAAGAGTAGTAATACCGTTAAAACCTTAACGATACCCATCCCTAGTTAAGAGTTTAGAAAAAGTACTTTAAGTATTGCTAAACGCTTGTTAGCAATTGAAAAAAACTGTAATATTAACCTTTGAATCATTCACTATTTCTATAGCCTATATTTCCAGTTGGTTATGCTTATTATGTATTGACATCTTTACATTTGTGAAACACTATAATTAAAAAAGTTATAGTTGTTGTCATTTATTTTACAGAGTAGTCACAGTATATAATTGATCAAACTTAAATTGGACAATAGCCCTTTCTTTTGTGCTTCTTTATGTTGCTGCTGAAAAGACTGAGTCTCTCTGTATCGCTCAGGCTGCACTGCCGTGTCTATTCACAGGCGCAATCCCACTACTGATCGGCACGGGGGCTTTGACCTGCTCCGTCTCCGACCTGGGCCGGTTCACCCCTCCTTAGACAACCTGGTGGTCCCAGGCTCCCCCAGGAACACCATATCGACACCGAACTTAGTGCGGACACCCGATCGACATAGTCCACTGCAGCCCAGAACCCCTGAGCTCAAGCGATCCTCCAGCCTCAGCTTCCCAGTAGCTTGGATTACAGGCGCGCGCCACTGCACCCGGCGAGAGCTGCAAGAATCAGCGCTGCTACTGAATCTAGTGCGCTCACAGCGACCTCTAGTGTGGCATCAAAGGGTAGTATTTTTTACAAGTGGAACATTTTCAATACTGTTAGTCCAAATCTCCAAACAGATAGGCTACACAAGCACATTTTTTCACCACACCTAAAATTTTAATTTAGACACTTTTCATTTAGTTTTTTTTTTCCAATTGCTTACACACATTTTCAAAACTTTACACACAGACCCAAGAATTGCACACATAAAATGCAAAATGCCTCACATCTCTTGCAAAATGAAGCAATGCATTTACAGTTTTTTCTGATGGCTTAAGCACATTTTTTGTAACTATTGGCTATTTTTTGCAAAACTCTACACACAAATAAGAAAACCCTTCACCAAATCAGCAAAACATTGTAATTCTCTTGCAAAAGCTAATAAACCTTGCTTAACTCTTCAAACATTCATAAAAATGGTATTTTCATATCAAAAAGTTCATTAATAAGCCATCACATTAATAAGCACACAATGCGCCAACTACACACTGATGGTATGAATAAAAAACACATCTGGCTTTTGCTTTCTCTGTGCACAAGGTATGTCAGTTTGAGGTCATACTTTTGTCATAGTTCTGTAAACATACAAGGATCCAAACTTCAAGTACTGGTGTTTATTTACACACATCAAAACAAACACAAGTGTTTTTTTCCAAGTCAAAACACAAAATAGTAATTTCACTTAGAAAAATTCAGTGTACATCGTGTCGTCTCTCTGGGTCCGGCCACAAAATTTCGTCTACATCACATGCAATGTCCTCTAGTCCAAGTCACCGGGGAAAATATCTTCTGGAATGCCGTATCCAGGCCTGACATGATGCCTGGTCAATATCCCCACATGCCTCCTCCATTGCCTGTAAAAGGGCTATGCGTTGATGGGGATGACGGTCATAGACCTTCCAGCGCCAGGCAGAGAAGAACTCTTCAATTGGATTCAAGAATGGAGAGTATGGGGGAGTTTGAGTACAGTGAAGAGTGGGTGATCTGTAAACCAGTTGCGGACCAAAGCAGCCCTATGGAAACTAACATTGTCCCATATGATGACGTATCTGGTCTGCTCTGGTCTCTGAACATTAGTGAGCATGTCATGTAGGTGTCCAGGAATGTAATAATGTGTGCAGTGTTATATGGGCCTAGGGTTGCATGATGGTGAACAACACCATTTTGACTTATAGCTACGCACATAGTTATGTTACCACCACGTTGTCCTGGGACATTGATTATGGCACTGGTGTCCAATAATGTTCCTGCCACGTCTCCTTGCTTTAGTGAGGTTAAAACCTGCCTCATCCACAAAAAGCTGCTCATGACCCATGGAATCTGCCTCTAGCTCCATCACTCTCTGGACAAGAGAAACAAATGCAGCACAACAGGCCCATGCACAGTAATACAGTATGCACTTCCAGATTCAGTACCAATGAAACTATAGCTTACCTGCACTGTTTCTTTCAAAAGGGACTGTAGATTTGTTTCATTCGGATTCTGTTGCGGGCAAGTACACGACATAATACAGAAATGCTCACATTGTGTATGTTTTGGAAGGTGGTGTCATCCTCAATTATGCGCTGCTGAATTTCTCGTAGCCTTATGGAATTATTTGCAATCACCATATTGACCATATGGCATGTTCTGCAGTGAACATTCTTCCTCTGCCCCCAGCATCTGGACGTCTAGCAATTCTGTAAAGTAACAATTTCAGTATTTTTACATGTATGGTATTGTTGTGTTTCTCATTAGAGTATGGCAGTGCTACAAAACTTAGTGCAAAGTGACTGTACTAACCGATTCTCATTTCGAAATGTCCTTATGATGCTTGCTACAGTGTAGCGGCTCAAGTTAGGCTGAACCCGTTGGCCAGTTTCCCTCAGGGTCATTCCATGGTTGATTACATGGTCCGCTATTGTAGCTCTGATGTCATCAGTAATTCTATTTCTTACTCTTCTTACCCTTCCTCTTCCCCCTCCTCGTCCTCCTCTTTCTCCTCCTCCTTGTCCTCTTCCCCTAACTTCACCTCCTTGTCCTTGTTGTCCTCTCCCTCTTGCTTCTTCACCTCCACGTCCTCTTCCTCGGCCTCCTCTTCTCACTCTTCCTGCTCCCTCCATTGTACTCCACATGGACAGCTTACCTGTGGCTTATTTATAGTGCGTAGGCTGATTGCAAAGTGAACTAATTATCTAAAACAGTTTTCACATGTGACAGTGTGCCAGACAGTTGGCAAAATAGTGTAATAATAGCCATACATGTGTATAGTTTTGCTAGGAGTGTGTTGATCATTTGGAAATTGAGTCTAAAGCAGTGAGTTGTGTTCACAGATCCGCAAAAAGAGTGCTGTGCAGTGGATTGTACCTACAGTTTTGCAAAGTGTGTTACAAAAGTTTGCAAACTCAGTGAGTGGTTTTGCTATAAGCAGTGTTGGGCAGTTGCTAAACTGCTAACGCAGTTACTTTTGACAGTAACTAATACTGTAACGCATTACTTTTTAAATAAATTAACTCCGTTACCGTTACCATATGGTGCGTTGTCCGTTACTTTTTTAAATTAATTAATTTTGGCTCAAGTGTAGCCTACAGCCTAACCTGTTTACAGCAGCGACGCATTGTAGGATTGGTGGATGCCAACCACTGTAAACACGAAGACGCACTGTGGGCGTGTTTCCGTTTATTCAAGTATGTGCGGCAGTCATGGCGAGTCAAGGCGAGAGCTAGACGAGTTTCTCAAAGTGGAAATATGCTCATTATTTCACTTTAGTTGAGCATAAAGACAAAAACCTTTTAGTCAAATGTAAGCTGTGTCTTTCTGGTTCGAAGGTACTATTTACTGCGATAAACAGCAACTCCAATCTGTCGAAGCACCTCCAGAAACGTTATTCATTTAAGCCATTAGCTGACTAATCACATTTATATTAATTTAATTTCTTAAATACTGGAGAGAATAAACCATAATAATGACCGTAATACCTAGGCTATAGCGCACACATAAAGCTTGCCTCAAAGAACCGGCAAAATTAATGATTATGAATGTGACCAAAACAGCAAGGAGACATTTTAATTGTTTATTAATAAAGTAATGTTTTCTGAATCAGTGTCGGCTGCGAAGATGAAGTTGACATTGCTGACTCTCATCATCTCCGCATAATGGACGCGCTTAGAGAGAAATTGCACATTTCATTCGGATTAGGCTACGTAATCAGAGTAGCCTATTTCTTTTCGTTTTTAGATATTTCAAGCTTTCTATAGATATATTTATCATGTATGTGAGGCAAGCAGCCTCTGAGTTTCGGTTCATTTAGCCTATAAGTCGCGCTCCAGCTCACACGCCATGTGATCGCCTGCCATGATTAATATTGTCTGCTATATTTGCTTCTTATTTATTAAATCCAGGCAATTGGTTGATGAAGCATTCATTAAAATTAAGATACAATTTTTACAAAACGAAATTCACTTTAAAGAAATGCTTTCTACAAAACAAAACTTAATGAAGTGGTCAAAATCATGTCTGACCCACTCAATGCCTCCCGATATATTGCGCATCTTACTCATGGTGTTCAGTTTTCATAATCAAGTAAATGAATTAAAAACATAACATAGGACTATTTAAACATAAATATGAAACTACATTTTCTTTAATGGCTACCAACACGTATTGTACAGTACAGAGAAATTTCATAAGCAAGAGCGGATCATGAGTCACGAGTCGGATCAAGAATAATTTATTCTTAGACTTATATTTAATATTGGGGGTATTGAAGTTATTTGACATTTTAATTAAAAAAAAAAAAAAAGTAACGCAATAGTTACTTTCCCTGGTAATTAGTTACTTTTCTAATGATGTAACTCAGTTACTAACTCCGTTACTATTTGTGAGAAGTAACTAGTAACTATAACTAATTACTTTTTAAAGTAATGTGCACTGGCTATAAGTATTAATATTTTTAGAAATTGTGCAATAAGAATCATGGTTAGGGTTTAAGCATTCAGAAAAAACTGTAAAATATCACAAACACATCTCAAAAGCAAACATTTGTCTTACGTTGCAAACACTTTTGTCAAAATATTCTATTTTTGCATATATCATATACACACAGTTATTTAAAACCTAAAGCTCTTGTTAGTTCTTTCATGAGCTCCGATGTACATTTCTGTACAAGATTGAAAGTAATTGGCAGAGAGATGTTGAAAAATTCACGGTAAACATGAAAGCAAGATTTAAACCAAACTATTTGTTTTGTACTGTAAGCATTTGTGGTTGTGAAAGCAGTATTACACAATGCGAAAGAAAAGAAATACATCAACCATGTGTAGTTGGACAGAAACAATGGTTGCGTTTGAAAAAAGGAAATCAAAACTTCCTGTTAGATTTTAGTGTGTTACTTAGAGATTTGTGTGTTGTGTTTTGCAAAAAGTGTTTTATGAAATTGAAAACTGAGTCAAAGGCAGAGAATTAGTGTGTGGTTCTGCTGTTTGAGTGTCAGGTTTCAGAAATTGTGTGACAAGTAAAAATTTGTGTGTAAGCAGTTGAAAAAAAAACTGTAAATAACCAAACTTTAACAACATAAGGGCAGATCCCTCGAGCGCAGCTGATGATTCCGTAAAGTGACGATCAAGGGATCAAGAACATTCCAATAAATAACATTTCTTTCGATTCTTCCGTCCTCATTTTCTTTCCTTGCATCCTACCCTCACATCCTATGGGCGATGAAGCTGAGACACGAGGAAAGGAAGCAAGGAAAGGAAACGAGGATGCACAAATAAGAAATGAAAGCACCCCAGGACCTCAAATGTGTGTTAGATAAGAGAGATACATCAAAAATGTGCAGTGTTGGGGGTAGGCTATTCCAGTTCCGATTTACGAAAAAGAATTAGCGGAAAATGAATCAGCACTGATGAGCTCATCCAATTTCATTATGTAATGCAAGACAAAAATTATTTCTGAGATAAAGTCATTATGTTTTCTTTTGTTTTGTTGTAAATTTATCATTTAATGCTAAACCACTGGGAGGCAGATGGTTGTAAAAGATGACAGGATTTTTATTTTGGGTGAACTTTCCCTTTAATGATCAAAATAGCAGTTTGAGACTGTATATAGGGCCTTTTTCAGTGCATCATAACTAAATGTTGTGAGACATGAAAGCACTTCATCTCAAACACATATTATACACTGTAACATTTACTGATGAAACAGCAAAATTAATGAATAAAATCATTATCATGTCTTTTTTCATAAAAAAAGAAAGTTGTTGACATATTTCCAGAGAACATGTTATAGATCACAAGTGTTTTAAAAAAGTTTTAAAAGTTAGCCTGTATATACACACACCCATATGAAAATAAACAACTGATATTACAAATTAGAAATATCCTGACAAAAACTAATTCATACCATATCTTGTGTTACAGTGACAAACCATCCATCTTTTTTCTTTTCCAAAAAGCAAATTAAAATCTCAAGTCTATAACAAACTACCCTTTATATTAACTTTTAGACTGTATAGCATTAAAAAAAAAACTTTTAGAACAAGAAAACCCATGTTAAATCTATTTATTTTTTGTTTTTATTAAAGAACAACAAAACATGAGCACATGGTATCCATGATTCATAGAGGAATAGATTAGGGGTTAAAGTTAATATTACAGTTTTTTTTACGATTGTTTACACACTAAAATTAAAAATAGCACACAGTTACTGAAACTCTACACTCAAGGAGCAAAACCTCAGCAAATCTGCACAACTATAAGCACATTCTCAGCCTCACACTTTTTGCAAAACGCTAAACACACTTCTCTACATTAGACACAGAAAACTAACATAATGTCACTTCTTTGCATTTTAAGACACTGCTTTCCAAAATACCACCCCTATGAACCAATTGATCAAACACAGCCGTCAGGTGTTCAGACACTTAGGTGCTTAACTGTAAACTCAACAATCAGGTGCAAGTATTATAAAAAGGCAAAAGGTAAGTTTATGTGTCTTCAACAAAATGGAAGGAAATGTTGCAGTAAGAGGGAGAGGGAGAAACATCATTTTGAATGTCCCGGGAAAACGTGGTGGTAACATCACAATATATGTTGCAATCACGCAGAATGTGGTCCTCCACCAGCATGCCAACTTAGGCCCTTACAACACGGCCCACATATTTACAGACAGACTGCACAAAATCATCACAGCAGAAGACCAAATGGATGCAGAGCAGATGAGATACATTGTCATATGGGACAATATAAATTTCCAACTATCTCCTCCTGTCCAAAACATTAGCATCCACAATTTTCACTCCAATACCTCCCACCATACTGTCCCTTCCTGAGGAGGTTTTTTGTTTTTTTGGCATGGTGGTGGAAGGTTTACAATCTCCAGCCCTATATCAGGATATGCCTCATTCAAGCATGGAGAAGGCCTGACCTAACTGATGCAGGATCTGTGCAAGGATGGATTCGCCATTCAAGAAGATTCTTCCCTCGCTGTCTTGATTGAGAGGACATCGCCTGAGATGTGGATGAAGTGCTATGACCAGATCCAGCTAGGCCAAGAGATGATGCTCAGGTGTTTTTTCTATTGTTTTTTTCTTTATTTACAATCATGCTTTTGTTTTGTCTCCACAGATGTTTTTGTTCATGTAATATATTGTATTTAGAATATGTTCTGATTTTCAGTGCAAAATGTAACATGGATGTATGGATGATAATAATGGTTATTGAATCGTTTTATGTGTGTGTGTGTGTGTGTGTGTGTGTGTGTGTGTGTGTGTGTGTGTGTGTGCTTTTCTAAACTCTTAACACATTAACACACAAACATCACACAGTTAGCCAAATAGTTAATTTTCTGCCCAAAACCATATTTTGTTATATAAACATAAACTCCACATTTCAAAAACGCTAAAAACACATACTAACTCTATCAAAACACAGCAAACCTAATTCAAAATCGAGTCGTTCTGTCAAAACATAGCACTATAGTTTTCTATTCAACATGAACATATAGTCAATCAAAGCGCAATGACTGTCAAAATACTAACAGTTGATGGCATTATGAAAACTGTATTACTTGTCATGTTTCGGTTCTAACTGGAGAAAATATGAAATCCATTGTTTTTATAATTCAGTTTACTTTTACTACAGTAAAAGTATAATGCATGTAAGCCATTCTCCATTTTTGGTTGAGTGTTGAATGTGTGCATTCTTGGCAACAGAAGTGAGTCATTATTTTATAGAATGTGCAGTAGAAAAAAGAAGAAGAAAGTAACAGAATTGCTCAGGGCAGCTACTGGTCAGATGTGTCCCCTATGCAGAACTTCAGTGACCTCTTGGTTGAAATTTCTTTCTGGGGTTGGGTGTGTGGTGTTGATGTTGCCCTCATAGAGGTTGGGATGGTGTCCCCTTGGTAGTTAGTGCCCTACGCAGACCACATATTCTGCATATATGGAACAGTGGTAGTGGAATCGTTGTAGTAAAAGATTTACATGAAGCTTGTACTGAAATGAAAACATGAAACTGCTGCCATTGATCAACAACAAATCCAACATACATGGCCTTTGGTTACTGTTGAAGCTTTTTTCCACCACAGAATAAAAAAAAGTATAAAAGGTAATTGTGACTTTTTATCTCACAATTCTATTTTTTTTTTATTTTGCAATTGTGAATATACATCTCACAATTCTGACTTTTTCCCCTCAGAATTGTGATATATAAACTAGGAATTGAGTTTTAAAAGTCAGAATTGTGAGATAAAAAGACATAATTACCTTTTTTATTTTCTATTCATAGCAGAAATAAGCTTAGGTTCCACGTCTAAGTGAAAACAACAGAGATGCACAGTCCAGCATTCTTCCTCCTCTCCCATACCTCTTCTTCTCCCTTGTCCTGATCCAACTTCTCCTTTCCTCCTTCATCTATTCTTCTCCCTTACCCAGATATTATTTTTTCTCTGCTCCTCTGTGTTGCTCTTCATCCACACTGAACAAATCCAAATCAAAGAGTCCTATTTTACTGTGTGTGTCCATGTAATGGAAAGAAGTTCAACACTTGACTATGCCTCAAACTGAGACTGGAATCTGCTATTTCTCAATATGTCAGTGATCTGCTAATTAAAAATGCTTATCAATTGTTTCAGTATTTGTTTTATATATTTTTTTCAATACTTTTGAGCTGCTGTTGTTGCAGAATTAGAGGTTTTATCCTTTATTTAAAGATTGGAACACTGGGTCTTCATTTCTGACTTGCTGTGTTTAAGCATTTGCAAATAAGATGAGAAAGATCCATGATTTTGGTATGAGGTAAGCTTATATGAAAAGAAAATTTAAGCATTTAAGAAATGTGTTACAGTTTTTTTCAATTGCTAACATACTTTTGTCCAATCTGTAGTCACATTTTCAAAACTCTAAACACATTTAGCAGATCATCCGTCTGTTGTGGCCATACTGTTAACACAATTCATGTCGTTTTCACACAAAATGCAGTCAATTACAGTTTTTTATAGACGCTAGGACACATTTCTCAATACTTAGGTCACTTTTGCAAAACTCTTCACACAGTTCTCCTAACCAACTTTCAGCTTGGCAAAGCAGTTCATTTCACATCCAAAATGCACTACAATTACCAAAACACTTTATTCAGGTCTCAAATCAACTCATTCTTCCAGAACACAAAGGTTGACAGCCGACAAACACACTTTGTCACCCACAAAACAATGACCTAAAAAACACTAACAACATGTAGCATTATACAATGTTTTCTTGTGTAAATAAGGACATAACTCTGTTTATAATTCACTGCAATATATGTTACTGGAATGAATCAGACATGATGCAGAATTCATCAATATTTTATGTCGTTTATTTATTTTTATTTTTTTGCACTGAGTAATTCCAAAATACAAGAATTTGTATACACACCATCCACTGATACAGATACAATTCAATTGTTTTTATAGCATTTAATTTTAAGATTTAAAATATATTTCATTAAAATATTGCTGTAGGAATGTAGCAAATTGCTCTTATTCAGTTTTGTATTATGTTATTGTTTTGAACATAAGTTTAACAGTTTTGAAAACAGTATGTAAGCATGTGCAAATTGGCCTGTACGTACAAAGAGTTTTGGCAGTTGTTGTGTCTGAGTAAAAAAAGAATTCATGAAATTTGAGAGATGTAGTCATTGAATGCATTTTGTGCCAAAGCAACGATAATTGATCCTCAGTTTAGCCCACATAGACTTCTGTTGTGCTCACTGTGTGAAGAGTTTTGCAAAAGTGACCTATGTATTGAGAAATGTGTCCTAGCGTCTGTAAAAAACTGTAACACATTTCTTAAATGCTTAAATTTTATTTTCATATAAGCTTACCCCATACCAAAATCATGGATCTTTCTCATCTTATTTGCAAATGCTTAAACACAGCAAGTCAGAAATGAAGACCCAGTGTTCCAATCTTTAAATGTAGTATAAAACCTATACTTCTACAACAACAGCAGCACAAAGGTATTGAAAAAATATATAAATCAAATACTGAAATAATTGATAAGCACTTTTAATTAGCAGATCACTGAAATATTGAGAAATAGCAGATTCCAATCTCAGTTGGAGGCATAGTCAAGTGTTGAACTTCTTTTCATTACATGGACACACACAGTAAAATAGGACTCTTTGAATCAGATTTGTTCAGTGTGGATGAAGAACAACAAAGAGGAGCAGAGAGAAAATAGTATCTGAGTAAGGGAGAAGAATAGATGAAGGAGGAAAGGAGAAGTTGGATCAGGACAAGGGAGAAGAAGAGGTATGGGAGAGGAGGAAGAATGCTGGACTGTGCATCTCTGTTTTTTTACCTATAAGCTTATTTCTGCCATGAATAGAAAATAAAAAAGGTAATTATGTCTTTTTATCTCACAATTCTGACTTTTTAAACTCAATTCCTATAGTTTATATATCACAATTCTGAGGAAAAAAAGTCAGAATTGTGAGATGTAAACTCACAATTGCAAAATAAATAAATAAATAAATAGAATTGTGAGATAAAAAGTCACAATTATGTTTTATACTTTTTTATTCTGTGGTGGAAAAAAAGCTTCCATAATAACCAAAGGCCATGTATGTTGGATTTGTTGTTGATCAATGGCAGCAATTTCATGTTTTCATTTCAGTACAAGCTTCATGTAAAGCTTTTACTACAACGATTCCACTATCACTGTTCCATATATGCAGAATGTGTGGTCTGCGTAGGGCACTAGATACCAATGCGACACTATCCCACCCTCTATGGGGGCAACATCAACACCACCCAACCTCAGAAAGAGATTTCAACCAAAGGGATCAACTGAAGTTCTGCATATATGGGGATTCATTTGACCAGTAGCTGCCCTGAGCAATTCTGTTACTTTCTTCTTCTCTTTTTCTACTGCACATTCTATAAAATAATGACTCACTTCTGTTGCCAAGAATGCACACATTCAACACTCAACCAAAAATGGAGAATGGCTTACATGCATTATACTTTTACTGCAGTAAAAGGAAACTGAATTTTTAAAACTATGGATTTCATATTTTCTGCAGGTAGAACTGAAACATGACAAGTAATACAGTTTTCGTAATGCCAACAACTGTTAGTATTTTGACAGTCATTGCACTATGATTGACTACATGTTCATATTGGACAGAAAACTAGTGCTATGTTTTGACAGAACGACTCGATTTTGAATCAGGTTTTCTGTGTTTTGATAGAGTTATTATGTGTTGAAAAAGGTTTTTAGCATTTTGAAATGTGGAGTTTGTGTTTATTTAAAAAAATATGGTTTTGGGCAGAAAATTAACTATTTGGCTGATTGTGTGATGTAGGTGTGTTGCTGTGTTAAGAGTTTAGAAAAAGTATTTTAAGTATTGCTAAACGCTTGTTAGCAATTGAAAAAAACTGTAATTGATTGCATTTTGTGTGAAAACGACATGAATTGTGTTAATGGTATGGTCACAACAGATGGATGTTCTGCTAAATGTGTTTAGAGTTTTGAAAATGTGACTAAAGAATGGACAAATGTATGTTAGCAATTGAAAAAAACTAAATTAATGTAAAGTTTTAATGAAGTGTTTCATTTTACAAAAGAACTGAGGTGTTCTGCTACATGTGTGTGTGGATCTGTGAATTGTGTGTAGCCTAGTGTTTTGACAAAATGAGCCTTGTTTTTAAAATTGTGCTTAAGCGATTGTAAAAAACTGTAATAAACCTAAACAACGAACTGACAAAAGTAAACAAAAGAAAAGATATTGCAAACCCCTTTTATGCCACACTAGAGGTCGCTGTGAGCGCACTAGATTCAGTAGCAGCGCTGATTCTCGTAGCTCTCGCCGGGTGCAGTGGCGCGCGCCTGTAATCCAAGCTACTGGGAGGCTGAGGCTGGAGGATCGCTTGAGCTCAGGGGTTCTGGGCTGCAGTGGACTATGTCGATCGGGTGTCCGCACTAAGTTCGGTATCGATATGGTGCTCCTGGGGGAGCCCGGGACCTGCAGGTCGATTAAGGAGGGGTGAACCGGCCCAGGTCGGAGACGGAGCAGGTCAAATCCCCCGTGCCGATCAATAGTGGGATCGCGCCTGTGAATAGACACTGCAGTGCAGCCTGAGCGATACAGAGAGACTCAGTCTTTTGTGTGCTGTTATTGGGTATATAAGAAGTAACATAAAGCTCCGCAGTCCAATTTAAGTTTGATTAATGATATGCTGTGACTACTTTGTAAAATAAATTACCACAATTCATTATTTTTAATCATAGTGTTTCACAAATGTAATTTAGATATCAATACTTTGCAAACATGATAAGCATATAGCCAGCTGCAAATATATATAGAAATAGCTAATGACTCAAAGATTAGCAATTAAAGGGGGACTCAGTAGTATTTCAAATACACTGTTTGGCAGTTAGTCCAACAACAATACCAACAACAATACCAACAACAAACGTCTAACCAATCAGCATTAGGGGGCGTATGAAGGTCGAGGAGAGAGAATGAGCAAGAGGGAGATTTAATAATAAGAAAAAAAACTGCAGAACGAGAAATGGGACACAATACAAAAGAGCCCAAAAGAATATCACTGGAATGAAGGTTTATGCCTGGGCAAAACGCTTTAGGACACGTGTTTATATTAGAAAAGCTTTCCAGTGTTGGAGAGAGCTAAGTGGGAATGCCTGAAAACAGACGCGGAGGCTGCTTTGATCCTGCTATTCATGTGAGTACACTGGGTTTTGATTGTCTGGAGCTGCTGTGCAGTTTGTGCTTCCTTGTCCTTCGTTCATCATCTGCGCTTTATTTTTAGTGAAGCATTTTGTTGCGTGTCAGCTGTGATAAACCGACATCCACTCGCATTGCTTGTGTAACAGTGGTCAGATAGTGAGGGTTGTGCTGTTAAACCTCTGCACATTGGTAGTGCATTCACCTCACATGCCAGCAGCGATCGTGCAGGGGTTGGAGACCAACTCAGAGCAGGGTGGTTAGGATTGGAGTGTGAGTTTTGGAGGTGGAGCAATGAAGAGAGGGGTGGGTTTGTTTGGGTTGATTTCAAATATCAACAATGCCCAATAGCATAGTTCAAGATCTACTTACAGAACCTTTAAAGGAACACTACACTTTTTTTTTTGAAAATAAATGATATTACGCAGCATCTCTCACAAATGTCTCCATGGTTGCAAGGCACGCTCCCTGTGCAAACAGGGGGTCACAGCTGCTGAGTAATATCATTGCGCCTGCTGCACCCATGGTACGGCAGCAAAGTTCCTTGATTATTACGCCAGAATGAGAGTATAGTTCCTAGCCATATCGGCCTAGAAAATCGCAACTTTTCATTTTCCATCGGCCTTAGTACACAGTGTTACTACAGAAGAGTCAAGTTTTAAATAGGAAAAATATTGAAAGTCTTTGGTCATTTTTGAGCGAGTTGCTCTTGGTCTAATCAGATTCAATGAACTATGCTAAGCTATGCTAAAAGTGGTACCGCCAGACCCAGAGATCTGCTGAATGGATTCTAAAACGGTAAAACTCAACTGTTTAACTCTAGGGGAGTTTCAAAAAAAGTGGAGTGTTCCTTTAAGATCAGATGAATTAAAAAATAAATAATTAAATTATATAATAATATAGTAGCCTAGCTAATCGTTGCCTACAAAACCAAATAGATTTAGCACTTACTAGCATGAAGAACAAAAATAGCATAGCAGAGAAAGTGTGTAGAGATCAATTTAAGATTCAAACTCTTGATACAAAACATACCTTTTGTGAGTTCTTGTTTTTAATGTTGATAATATTATAAGAGCAAGCAGTGGCATAAGTCAGCCTCAGGCCATATGCAAAAAAAAAAGAAAAAAAAAGAAAAGAAATTGACGGGCCCCCCTCGGGGGTGGAGGGGATGTGCGTCTATGCGCAGTCCCAGGACATTAATATGAATAAGATGTTATCACTAACATGCAGACAAAAATTGTTAAAAACATTTCTAGGAATGACAACAACAGCATTACAGTACTGAATGCGCTCCTTCATTTTGACTGTGCATTGCGGATCTATTTAAAAAATGTCAAAAAACGTCTTTTCAACACAGTCTACGATTGAATTCAATCGAATCGACTCTGGCTTTGGAATTTCAGAATGATCATAGCATGATCAGTGATCAGTGCGAGCCTTTGAAAGTATTTGGCTGCCGAAAGATGCGTTCGGCGTGGAATGAATGACTCTACTTACGCATTAAGACAGTGAGTTACCGCCACCTACTGGCAGTTTTAGCATTTACAGTTTTTTCTGATTGCTTAAGCACATTTTTTGTAACTATTGGCCATTTTTGCAAAACTCTACACACAAATAAGAAAACCTTTCACCCAATTATCAAAACATTGTAGTTCTCTTGCAAAAGCGAACACAGCTAGATTAACTCTTCACACCTTCGTAAAAATGGTGTTTTCGTATCAAACAGTAAACACAAGCCATCATCTACTAAGCACACAATGTGCCAACTACACACTGATGGTATGAATACAAACACATCTGGCTTTTGCTTCTCTGTGTACAGATGTCAATTGAGGTCATACTTTTGTCATAGTGTCATGTAAACATACAAGGATCCAAACTTCAAGTATTGGGTTTATTCACACTCATCAAAACCAAGACAAAGTCAGAACACAAAATAGTAATTCACAAAAAAAAAAAAGAAACGACATGACACCTTTCTGGGTCCGGCCACAAAATTTCGTCCACGTCGCATGCGATATCCTCCAGTCCAAGGCACCGGGGAAAATATCTCCTTGAATGCCGTATCCAGGCCTGACATGATGCCTGGTCAATATCTCCACATGCCTCCTCCATTGCCTGTAAAAGGGCTACCTGTTGAGGAGGATGACGGTCATACACTTTCCAGCGCCAGGCAGAGAAGAACTCCTCGATGGGATTTAAGAATGGAGAGTATGGAGGAGGTTGAGTGCCATGAAGGATGGGTGGTCTGTAAACCAGTTGCAGACCAAAGCAGCCCTATGGAAACTAACATTGTCCATATGATGACATATCGGGTATGCTCTGGTCTCTGAACAGTGAGCATGTCATGTAAGGTGTCCAGGAATGCAATAATGTGTGCAGTGTTGTATGGGCCTATGGTTGCATGATGGTGAACAACACCATTTTGGCTTATAGCTGCACACATGGTTATGTTACCACCACGTTGTCTGGGACATTGATGATGGCACGGTGTCCAATAATGTTCCTGCCACGTCTCCTGGTTTTACTGAGGTTAAAACCGGCCTCATCTACAAAAAGTAGCGCATGTCCCATGGCATCTGCTTCTAGTTCCATCACTCTCTGGACAAGACAAAACAAATGCAACACATCAGGCCCATGCACAGCACTACAGTATGCACTTCCAGATTCAGAACCAATGACACTATAGCTACCTGCACATAGTCATATCACAGTTGCTTTACACGTTCTGTGTTTCTCTCGAAGGAACT